>NW_028122201.1:0-60000 GCF_965194805.1 Balaenoptera borealis
TATGTGCACTTGAGAAGAATGTGTGTTCTGCTACTGTTGGATGGAATATTCTATATGTGTCTATTAAATCCATTTGTTCTAAGGTGTGGTTCAAGTCCAACGTTTCTTTGTTGATTTTCTGTCAAGACAATCTATCCATTGCTGATAGTGGGGTATTGAAATTCCTGCAATTACTGCATTGTTGTCTGTTTGTTCCTTAATATCTATTATTACATACTTGTATATTTCAGTGATCAGGTTTTGGGAACGTAGATATTATTTATTGTTATATCTTCTTGATGTAGTGACCCCTTTACTGACCTTCTTTGTCTCTTCTTACCTTTTTTGGCTTGAAGTGTGTTTTGTCTGATACAAGGATGGCTATACCCACCTTCTTTTCGTTTCTATTTGCTTGGAATATCATCTTCCATCCTTTCACTTTGAGCCTATGTGCCTTTAGAGCTGAAATGAGTCTTCTGTAGAGAGCATAGAGTTGGACCTTGTTTTTTCAGCCATCCACCCACTATGTGCCTTTTGATCAGTGAGTTCAATCTGCTTACATTTAGGGGTGATTATTGATATGTAAGAATTTACTATTGCCATTTTATCTTTTGCCTTCTGCTTATTTTGTCTCTCTGTTGTTCCTTTTTTCTTCTCTTTCTGTTTGCCCTTATAAGTTGGTGGTTTTCCATGGTGATTTGCTCACTCTCCCCTTTTTTATGTTTATGTTTCTGCTCTAGATTTTTGCTTGTGGTTACCATGAAGTTTACATAAAACATCCTACAGGTAAAATAGCCCCTTTCCTGCTGATGCCAGTTTATCTTCATTCACCTATAAAGGTTTCATCTGCTTACTCTTCCCCTTTTATATTTTTAATGTTAGAAATGATCTCTATGCTGTGATTTCATTACCAAGTTGTAGTATCTATAGCTATTTTTAATGTTCTTTTCCTTTAACCATTATATTATAGTTAAGAATTTAATATAGTGTTCTAGAAAAGATTTACAGTATTCTAATTATGAGTATTTATCATCTTAATCAGAGTTTTGTGTACTTTTGTCTTTTTGTTTCAGCTTGAAGAGCTCCTTTCAACATTTCTCCTAAGGCAGGTCTAGTGGTGGTAAACTCCCTCAGCTTTAGTTTGTCTGGGAAAGGCTTTAATTCTCCTTTATATCTGAAGGATAACTGCCACATATTCTTAGATGGAAATTTTTCTCTTTCAATATTTTGAATATGTCATTCCACTATCTATCTCCTGACCTTCAAAGTTTCTGCTGAGAAATCTACTGTAGCCTAATGGGGGTACCTCTGTAGGTTGCTGTCTTTTTTTTTTTTTTTCCCCCCTGGCTGCCTTTAAAATTGCTTCTTTATAATTGAATTTTGACAGCTTCATTAAAATGTGTTTTGGAGGTCTTTCTGTGATGAGATAACAAGATATTCTGTTAGCTTCGTGGATCTGTATATTCATCCCTTCCCCAGATTTGGGAATTTCTCAGCTATTATTTCTTTAAATAAACTCTGTCCCCTTCCCACTCTCTTCTCCTTCTGGGATGCCCATTATTCTTACGTTTCCCTTTCCAACAGAATCAGATATTTCTCATAGGCTTCACTTTTTAAAAATCTTAGCTCTCTCTTTTCTTCCACCTGAATTATTTCTATATTTCTATCCTTGAGCTTGCTAATTCCTCTTCTACCTGATTTGCTCTATTTCCAGTGCATTGTAATGCATTCTTTATCTCATTTATTGAGTTCTTCAGCTCCCGAAATCTGTCTGATTCTTTTTTAGAATTTTAATCTCTTTGGTAAAGTATTCCTTCTGCTTGTTATTTTCATTCCTAATATCATTGCATTGCCTTTATGAGTTTTCTATTGAATTTCTTCATAACAGCTATTTAAAACTCTTTATCAGTTAGATCACAATATTCCATACCTTTGGGTTTGGCTACTGGAAAATTGTCTTGCTTTTTTTTGCGATACCGTATTACCATGATTCCCTAAATAAAAAATGGAACACCATTTTTATTTAGGTAAGACTTTGTTTACTTTGATCCTAAGAATGCAACAGGGTGGCAGTTAGGAGCCTTCCTTTCCAGAAGGTGGCGCTATGGCACAAGTTTTTGGTTTCTCTTACCAGCGTTAACTAGCGGCTTCTAAGATTGGGAACCCACACAGTTAAAACAAAACAAAACAAAACAAAAACAACAACAACAAAAACAACGCGTGGTGGCAGAATGTGGGCGCAGGGGGGAGGTGTGTGTACTTAGCACTTGGGGCTTTGTGGGTGTCCATGGCCTGGTAGAGGTATCCTCAAGTTGGGATGGGGGCGGTGTCCCAGGGGTCCTTGGGTGGCTGGTCCCCTTGCCTCCAGGGGCAGACAGCAGGAGACATTTTACTTCAGTTCTCTTTGTCTGTCTACTTACCTTTCCTTTCCCTCTGCCCATTCACTGCAGTCTCTCCTCAGAGAGAGCAACTGGTCCCGCCAGCTGTAACACACGTGGCTGGGCAGACTTCCAGTCACTGCCTTCATCCTCCAGCTCCTCTGCCGGAAAGGTGGTGCTGGCTCGCTGCCAGAACAGCAGCCGCCTTCTGTGCTGTCACAGCCTCCTGCCACCAGCTCTGCAGCCACTTACCTCAATCCCTGCTACCTACTCCATGGTCCAATCCACCCACTTTGGATGCACAGGTGGATGGATCTCTTGGATGTCGTTGTATGCTGCTGATAGGTGCTTTTTTTTTTTTTTTCTGGTTATGGACGTCCTAATAGTTGTAAATCAAAGGAGAGAGAGAAAAAAGGAACGATTCACACTATCATGATACTGACATCACCCCAAAACTGCATATTTCATTGCTCTGTGACTATTTCAACAATTTGAGTAAGTTGTGTGGAATATTAGACTTTGCCCCTTAAATGGATATTTCAGATTTATATACAAGCAAGGAAGTTTTCCAGTTAATGAGCTATGGATAGTGAAAGTCTTTTTAAACTAAATATTTAAAGTAATATCAATACTAATATGAGTCAACAGCTGAGTTTCCCAAGTGCATTTTTCTGGGCACTAGCGTGATAGGGCTTCAGATTTTTGAAAGTATGTCTTTTACACTGCCCAACTCTCCAATTCTGGTGTAATAACCACAGAACCTAATACAGATACCAGGGCTACTCATATGAAAACTGCAATTTAGTGCACACTCCTGGTGGCCACGTTGAGGGTCTCTCCTGGCACAGTTGAGGTTTTCATCCACTGCAGAGATCTCTCAGCTCCTGTCCCGAGTGTTGTACATTTCCTTCTCTGAAGAACAGAATGTGTCTGCCTTAAGTACACAAATAAATCCTCTCACTAAATCAGAATTTCAGGGGCAGGGATGGGGAATTGCCCCTTGGGTATCAGTGTCTGAAAAACTGCTGTGTCTATTTCTCCCCTGAATTTCATTGCACAAAATTATACAATCTTGATAAATCTAGACATGGTACTTCTAACACAGACATGTTCTCATCTTTCCATTTGTGAATTATTTTTGAAAAATATCTGAGTGTGTTTGTTGGATTGCTGAATTTTACTGACATGCCCTGTTTAAGCAGGAATGAGAATGCCTTCTGAAATGAATACTTCATTGGCAGTCCCTTCCTATTAGTGAGAACCCCTCTTCTCTATCTATATTTTCCTGGGTCCCACTATCACATACCTACCCCACGCCCAGCCTGGAAATTAAGACCGCATGATTTTTCTGTTAGGATGAACTTGGCTGTTTCAATGTTTTAAGCTCAATATATGTCAGGGTTGAAATATAACTTAGATATGGAGATTTAAGAAAGTTGCTCTCGGACTTGTGATCAATTTAATTCAGCAAACATTTATCAAATGCTTACCATGTGCCAGGCACTGTGATGGAAGCTGAAGAAATAAAGATAAATAGTGGTTCTTTAAAAAAAAAAAAAAAGTGCTGTTCCTGTATGAGAAGCAGTATGATTCATTAAACTGGCACAAGTTATAACTTTAGAAACACTCCCACCACTGGGAATCTGTTCCTTTTGTCGAATATAATTTTTCAGCAGTCATGAGTGAATAATAATTGGGATAATTAAAATTGACCTTTAAAACAGATCTAAATCCTTGTCTGCTTAGGGTGCTGAAGCAGGACAATCCATGAAAAACTACAGCCATTCTCTCTCCAGATATTTGATTCCTCTGAAGGCTGGTAGAGTCACACACCCTTGCACAATTTTAAAACCATGAAGGGATAGAACTCAGTTTTATAAATGGGCTCCAGGATGTATAACTGGGGAAAAAAAACCCTGAAAGTTTCTCTTCTTTCTCAGTAAGTTATTTAAATCATAGCACTTATTTTTAAGTGAATACTCAGGGTAGTTGATAAAGAGAAAGCCCCCCTGCCCTTTTTTAAAAATAAACTTTATTTTTTGAGCAGTTTTAGGTTTATGTAAAATTGAGCAGAAAGTACAGAGATTTCCCATATACCCCCTTCCCTCACACATGCTTAGCCTCTGCCATTACCAGCATCCTTCTGCAGAGTGGTGTTGATACTTTTTTTAGTTTACAATTGGTGAACCTGTGCTGACACATGATAGTCAGCCCAAGTCCATAGTTGATGTTTCCCTCTCGGTGTTGTACATTCTGTGGGTTTGGACAAATGTATAATGACATGTATCCAGCATTATATTATTGTACAGAATAGTTTCACTGCTCTTAAAATCCCTTGTGTTCCTCTTATTCATTCCTCTCTCCCATCTAAACACTGGCAACCACTGATCATTTTACTGGCTTCACACTTCTGTTTTTTCCAGAATATCATATAGCTAGAATTGTATGGTATGTAGCCTTTAAAGACTGACTTCTTTCACTTAGTAATATGCATTTGGGTTTCTTCTGTGTCTTTTCATGGCTTGATGGATCATTTCTTTTTATTGCTAATGTTCCACTATATGGATGTACCACAGTTTGTTTATCCATTCCCTACTAAAGGTGTCTTGGTTGCTTCCAAGTGTTGGCGTTTAATGACTAAAGCTGCTATAAACATTTTTGTGCCTGTTTTTGTGTAGACATAAATTTTCAACCCCTTTGGGTAAATACCAAGGAACAGATTTTGGATTGCATGTAGGAATATGTTTAGTTTTGTAAGAACCGGCCAAACAGTCTTCCAAAAAGGCTGCACCATTTTGCATTCCCACCACCAATGAGAGTTCCTGTTGCTCTACATCCTTGCCAGCATTTGGTGTCATTAGTGTTCCAGATTTTGACCATTTTCATAGGAGTGTAGTGGTATCTCATTGTTGTTTTAATGTGCATTTCTCTGAAGACATATGATGTGGAGCATCTTTTCATATGCTTCTTTCTCATCTGTGTATCTTCTTCGGTGAAGTGTCTGTTAAAGTCAACTTAGGACCATTTTTTAATTGGAGTTGTTTGTTTTCCTATTGGTAAGTTTGAGTTCTTTGTATATTTTGGATAAAAGTCATTTGTTCGATGTGTATTTTGCAAATATTTTCTCCCATCCTATGGCTTGTGTTTTCATTCTCTTGACTGTCTTTTGCAGGGCAGAAATTTTTAATTTTAATAAAGTCCATCTTATCAGTTCTTTTCTTCACGGATCGTGGCTTTGTATCTACAAAGTCTTTGCAGAACACAAGTTCATCTAGATTTTCTCCTATGTTCTCTTCAAGGAGTTTTATAGTTTTGTGCTTTACAGTTAGATCTGTGAACCATTTTGAATTAATTTTTGTGAAAGGTAAAAAGTCTGTGTCTAGATTCATGTTTTTGCTTATGGAAGTCCATTTGTTCCATTACCACTTATTGAAAAGACTATCTTTGCTCTATTGTATTGCCTTCGCTACTTTGTCAAAGGTCAATTGATTATATTTGTGTAGGTCTACTTCAGGGCTCTCTGTTCTGTTTCACTGATCTATTTGCCAGTTCTTTTGCCAATACACTGTCTTAATTACTGTACCTTTATGGTAAGTCTTGAAATCAGGTAGTGTCATTCCTACCACTCTGTTCTTCAATATTGTTTTGGCCGTTCTTGGTCTTTTGCTTCACCACATAAACTTTAGAATCAGTTTGTTGATATCCACAAAATAACTTGCTTGAATTTTGATTGAGATTGCCTTGAATCTATAGATCAAATTGGGAAAAACTGAAATCTTGACAATCAATATTGAGTATTGTCCATGAACATGGAGTATCTCTCCATTTATTTAGTTCTTCCTCGATTAATTGCTCAGAGTTTTGTAGTTTTCCTCATATAGATCTCATGCATATTTTGTTAGATTTATACCTAAGTATTTTATATTTTTTAGGTGCTAATGTAAATAGCATAGTGTTTCAGATTCCTAATTCCACTTGATCATTGCTAGTATATAGAAAAACAATTGACTTTTGTATTTTAACCTTGTATCCTGTGACCTTGCTATAACCACTTATTAGTTCCAGGAGTTTTTGCATAGATGATCTTGTCATCCATAACAAAGACATTTCTTTCCTAATCTGTATCCCTTCTATTTCCTTTTCTTGTCTAATTGCATTAACTAAGACTTCTAGTAGGATGTGGAAAAGGAGTGGTGAGAGGGAAAATCTTTGCCTAGTCTTGATCTTAGTGGGGAAAGTTTCCAGTTTCTCACCATTAAGTGTGGTGTTAGCTGTAAGTTTTCGGTAGATATTCTTTATCAATTTGTGAAAGTTCAACTCTATTCCTAGTTTACCAAGAGTTTTTACCATGGATGGGTGTTGGATTTTGTCAGATGCTTTTCTTCATCTATCGATAGCACCATGTGATTTTTCTTTGTTAGCTTGTGGATGTGATGGATTACATAAACTGATTTTTGAATGTTGAACCAGCCCTGAATACCTGGGACAAATTCCACTTGTTTCAGTATGTAATTCTTCTTCTACTTTTTAAAAATCTGTTAAAATTTTTATTTTATTTTACTTTATTATTTTGTTTTTGGCCACACCGTGTGGCTTGTGGGATCCTAGTTCCCTCACCGGGGATTGAACCCGGGCCCCCTGCAGTGGAAGCATGGAGTCCTAACCACTGGACTGCCCGGGAATTCCCTGTAATTCTTCTTATACATTGTTGGATTTGATGGCTAATATTTTGTTGAGGATTTTGCATCTGTGTTCATGAGAAATATTGGTCTGTAGGTTTCATTTCTTGTAATATCTGTGATTGGTTTTGGTATTATGGTACTATTAGCCTCATAGAATAAGTTAAAAAGTATTCCTCTGTTTCTATCTTCTAAAAGGGATTATGGAGACATGGCATGATTTCTTCCTTAAATGTTTGGCAGAATTCACCAGGGAAGCCCTCTGGACTTTGTGCTTTCTGTTTTGGAAGGTTATTATTATATTATTAAAATAATTATTTGAATTATTGTTTTAAATTTTTTAATAGATATTTGTCTTTCTCCGTCTGACTTATTTCACTTAGTATGATAATCTCCAGGTCCATCCATGTTGCTGCAAATGGCATTATTTCATTCTTTTTAATGGCTGAGTAATATCCCATTGTATATAGGTAGCACATCTTCTTTATCCATTCATCTGTCCTCAACAAAATACTAGCAATGCAAATCCAACAATACATTAAAAGGATCATACACTATGATCAAGTGGGATTTATCCTAGGGATGCAAGGATTTTTCAGTATCTGCAAATCAATGGCTGTGATACACCACCACAAGTTAAAGAATAAAAACCATATGATCATCTCAATAGATGCAGAAAAAGCTTTTGACAAAATTCAACACCTATTTATGATTAAAGACTCTCCAGAAAGGGTCCTAGAGGGAACATATTTCAAAATAATATAGACCATATACAAGTAACCTACAGCTAACATCATACTCAACAGTGAAAATCTAAAAGCATGTCCTGTAAGATCAGGAGCAAGACAAGGATGTCCACTCTCACCACTTTTATTCAACATAGTTTTGGAAGTCCTAGCTGTGGCAAACAGAGAAGAAAAAGAAAAGGAATCTAAATTGGAAAAGAAAGAAGTAAAACTGTCACTGTTTGCAGATGATATGATATTAGACATAGAAAATCCTAAAGGTGCTACCAGATAACTACTAGAGCTCATCAATGAATTCAGTAAAGTGACATTTTCTTTGCTGAGGAATTTTTAGTCTACTTTAGAACATAATGCATATTGAAAAGATGCCATTTATATACAGTTGTGTATAAAGTGGATTTGAAAGTTCCGAAGAAACTAAGAGCATGCATCACCAAGGAGCTGTAGTAATCCAGAGGTTTGTCTGGGACTGTTTTTTATTTATGGAGGGGGTAGATTTAAGTAGTTTTAGGAGGAGGTCAAGGGTCTGGAAAACACTCAGATAGTGTCACTTAGATTGAGAGGATTATGTTTTCCCTAGCTATGGGAAGTTCCAAATTTCTAAGATTTTACCTGGAGAAAAGAATATATATATAATTTTTAAAAACAGAAGGTGAAATATTGTTTAATAATTTCAGTATAAAGCTGTTCTGTTGGCAGGACAAACAATAGGCCATTGATTAAAATGATGTTACAATAGGTACAACTACTGAGACAATGTTTGCTCATTTAATACATAAGAACGTATTATAGAAGCATGCACACAGGGATGTGCCGAGCACTCTGATCTGAATCATACATAAATCATGAACAATTACGGTGTGTCTGTATTTTCTATAAGACACGTTACAATGGATCCTCAGTTTCCCTTTAGAGTTCCTAAGCTTTTCTGAGAACATTTGAGCTTCTGAGTACATTTGCACTTTTGAAGGAATAAGTGCATTTCAAAACTGAGATTATTTCATAGAATAATTTCTTATTAATATGAGTGTTATTATGAAGAGAAATAAACTTGCTTTAGCCTATTGAACGGTAATATTATCTGTCTATTTTCATTTGTTAATTCTTACAAGATTATTACTTGTACTCACCTCATTTTCCCCCTAAGTGGTAAATAGTTGTACTTTTCAGTTGTTTTGCCATCTCGTTTGTTAAAAACAATTATTTATGAATAATTGTTGTAGCTTTGAAGCATTTCAGAATTCATCTTTTTTTTTTGGATAGAAATAGTATGTATCAGACTATTGATAAGAATAATATTCAGTGGAAATCAAATATTTTTTAATGATTCCAGAAAAAGAAAATTAAATTGTGTCTTAACAATTTTGGCTCCAGGAATCGTAGTATAAAATATAGACATTTCAGATTGAAAACAATGGTTAAGGAGATTTTTGGGTGGCATCTGAGACTTCACCTTACTTGAATGTAATCTAGTTAAAAACACAGTGAATGTACAGAAAACACTGTCCAAACACAGAGCTGCTCTTTTCCAAGTACCTTATTGGACATGGTCACGTTTTTTGATCACGTGCATTCTCAAATTTGACTGTGTGGAAGTGAATTGGAACAACCAATTAGGGTTGTAAAGAAAATGATCACTTTTAAAATTGTTTCTCAAAGACAAAGATGACTTCATAAGTGCCAGTACATCTTACTCTTTTTTTTTTTTTTTAAAAACTAAGATTCATATGCCTTCTTTTGAGGAAAGAATAAAAAATGAGAATATGGCTTGGAACGTTGCATGCTGCTTTCTATAACTCTCTATAGGGAAAACGTCCTTATAGAATATTTTGAAGAAGCTTATGTGATGACTTGTCTTACCATACTGAAAATAATAAAAGCAAACACTATTAATCCTCATAGAAACCCTATGAATTGTGTGATTCCCCTTTGTCCAGTTGTGTGATTCAGTTGTGTGACATCCTCATTGTACAGATGAGGTAACTGAGGCTTAGGGAGGGCCAGTGACTTCCCAAGAGTAGGCAGCTTGGTAAATGTCATGCCCACACCCTGTCTGGCTCCAGAATCTACACTTGGTCCTCACTGTTTCCAACCCAGAAAGGAGAGACCCCAATACGGTGAGATGAGAAAGATGTGAGCAGAGGGGACTGAGTGGGGAGCGTCTGGGGAGACTCAGAAAGGAAGCCGTGCTGGGGGGGGGGGGTGGGGGAGGCTGGGAAAGGAGCAGGCTTCCCAAGCTAAACAGTTGATGGAGATAATCTTCACTTACCCTCCACCAGCTCTGTGACTTTGAGCAGGTTACTTAGATCCCTGGGACCCCTTTACCTAAAGGGGGAATGATGCAGGCCTGGTCTGCTCAACAGGCAGAGAAATTGTCCCCTGAGAAATTGTCACGTTAACATTCGAGTTAGCACAGCTGACTGTGGATTGTGGATGATCCCAATCTTCTGGAATTTTCTGAATGGCTAATAATGCCCCAGTAATGTCTCAACAGCTTTGTACTTGCAGTGCACACACTCACAACGGGAGCTTCTTTGCTCTTCCTTGTTCCAAGGACCCTTCGGGCACTTTGCTGAAGCCTGACCCCTTCTCACAGCAATGCTTGTAAATGCATAAAATGTATACATAGGGTTACAAAGTAAATAGTTATATTGAAATGCTGATATCAATGTACTAGAAATTGTAACATAGTGTCTTCTTAGTTATTAGCGCATTCAAAAACAAGATCTAGTGGTGACTTTAATAAATACTGTTATTTTGAAGTAAAGGGGACCATAAACAATATTTCTAGATGTCTGTGACAACGATTGCTATTAAAATATCTGTAACTTATGTTGGTAACATATGCACGGGCACTGGTGAATATAGTCTGGTTTGTCTACATTTGTGACTGAAGAATATGCTAAATTTTAGCTAGAGGTTAGTGAAAATAAAGATATAATTTTTTTCTATTCATCTCAACAGACCCCCTATATCATATTTGTACCACATGTTAAGAACCCCTGAGCTTTGTGGTTCACTGCTTCAAGTTCCGTGAAAAACCCTCCTGAGCTTTGATTGAACTTCTAATGAATCTTTAGATCAAGCTAGGGAAAACCAGTACCTTAAAAGTAGTCTTCCTATTTGCAATCATTGTAGTCTGAATTTATGTAGTTTTTCTTTAATGTCTTTCAATACAATTTTTATAATAATCTCCATAAATGTCCTGCAAATTCTGTAAGATTCATTCTTAGATACTTTATATGTTTTGTTAGTATTTGCTATTCTATTTAATTTCTAACTATGGATAAGTTTAGAAATACTATCAGCTTTTGTATAATGAATTGTTAAGCTAGCCAATGACTTTCAGAATTTCTACCTCCATAATCATATCATCTGGAAACGATAACGGTTGCTCTTTTTTATCCAATTTTGTGCTTTTAATTTTTAAATTTTCTCTTACGTACTGATAGGACTTTCAGTGCAATGTTCAATAGAAACAGTGGTGTCTGTGAAAGTGTTCTTTCTGATTTTCAAGGAAATACTTTTAATATTTTCCCACTTAGGAGTGACATGCTAGAACCAATTTTTAGCAGCTAGCAAAAGCCAATCATTAACTTTTCATGAATTTTGCATGAAAATACAATCATTATTAAAAATTAAATTACATAAACATAATTAATTAAATCATATTAAAACAAAAGTAATACATTCTGAAAACTCACCACTTCCTACTTTATGTCATCTTGCTGTTATCAGTGCTCTTGAGGTTATTTACATACCTTGTGTCTGCGTGGTGAAAATACTATATAATGATTCTTTTTCCAACTTCCTGGTCAGTGACATCACGTTGATAGCTTTGAATTGGCCATGGTACGAGTATTTACACCATGGAAAGTGGCAAATGCTACCAATCAGGGTTTTTAATTTTCCTTAAGAGCCTGTTGTTCAACGTTTACTAACACACCTCTGATCAAGACTGATGTTTGCCACAGGCTCTAGCATTTTCCTAGCCTGTTAACTAAAAAGAAAGGAAATTAAGGAAGAAGAGAAGGGAGGGTGGCAGGGAAATAGGAAGGAAAGGAAAGTAAAAGGGAAGGAAGAAGAGAGGAAGAGAGGACAGGAAAGCTTTAATCAGTGTATTAACCCGCACGTGGTGTTTCCCCCCAGATAGCTGTGACGCTCCTCTGGCGTCTGCCCTGCCCCGGGCTTCCTTCAGCAGCTCCTCAGAGCGGTCCAGCAGCCACGGCCCTGGCTTCGCAAGCCTTAATCGCAGAGACGGTGAGTCTGCAGCTGTCTTCTTGTCAATCCACGCTGATTCTTTCCCAGAGAGAATTATTTTCATTTTTAGTTCATATTCCTTCTTATAGGTCAAAACTTAATTATATTGAGTTTAATGAAACTGAAGAAAGCAGCAGGTTCATCATATCTGCTAGTATTCCTCTGCTAGCTTTCTTCTTGCTTATGATCCATTGTTTGGTTTGTTTTGATATCTTCCTTCCCTATTGATTGCCAGCAAATGATCATCAATAAGATTTATGAGAAGGGAATTATTGGAGTCTAGATTTTTTCCAGGGTTATCATCCCTTTTTAGTTTTAGGACCGGCGACAGAAGGGTGACTAGTCAAGTGCGCTGGTCATGAATAACGACAACAACACAAGAAGGAGCCAGTGCTGCAGCCACTGGGGAAGCCTGATGTTTGCAAGATGTGAAGCTGCCAAAGGATGTCATGGGAAAATGACTCCATTCCCAGGACTTGGCCTGGGAGGAGACCAGGTGAAGGCTGCTACTGAAAATAAAGATTCCCTTCCTATTAGTGGGAAGGGAGTTAATGACTTACTTTTTGGAAAGGTCCATTTTTGCTACTTGAATGTTGTCGAGTGAATTACCTCTTCTATTGCACAAATACTAATTCAGTGGATTAAATAAGTGAATACATACACTTCAAATTCAAATGCTTTGCTACTTTTTTTGATTAACTTTTATTGGAGTGTGGTTGCTTGACAATGTTGTGTTAGCCTCCACTGCACAACAAAATGAATCAGCCGTACCCATACAGATATCCCCTCCCTTTTGGACTTCCCTCCCACTTAGGTCACCACAGTGCATTAGGTAGAGCTCCCTGTGCTATACAGTATGTTCCCATCAGTTGTCTATTTTATACATAGTATCAATAATGTATATATGTCAATCCCAGTCTCCTAATTCCTCCCACCCCACCCCTTTCCCCCTTGGCATCCATACATTTGTTCTCTACGTCTGTGTCTCTATTTCTGCTTTTGTTTTGCTACTGTTTTAAGGGATAGATTTTTTAAATGAAAGATGAATTCAGAAAGTAAAAGTTAAAATTAACTGTGTCCCATGTAAACGCACTGCTGTAAATTCTGGAGATACTACTAAGGAATTGAGTGTTTTCCTCCCTTTCTTTGACATTTCTAAGATCAGAGTTAAAGTCTAGCTTGAACTTTACTGTGTCCTTAAGGATCAAATTTGGGAACCTAGTAAGTGATCAAATAGATTGGCAGGGAAGAGTAAGAACACAGGTGAAGAAATTCAATGAGCTCAGGATGGGAAGGCATGTCCATTAATTGTCCACCTTCATGGTCTTTTCCCAGGAAAAAGCATTTTGTGGCCAGATATTTACTCCTCAAAGCATCATTCATAATCATTTTTAGCACCCCAGTAAAAATATATTCTCATTGAAACCAGATTTCAATGAGATCAGTTATCAAATTACCCATTTTCGGTCTGGTGGTTATTCTAATATCAGCTTAACATCTAAACTTTCCAGTGGTTTCCCTAAAATTGTAAAAACTAAATAAGCCATATTTAATTAGTTTAAAGAGGCCCGAGGGGCTTGTGTGTTGTGTTTCTAATTTGCATGTGTAGAGTATCTTTATGATTCAGGCCTCCAGTGCTATCAATATGGTGGCACTGGGAAGTTTATAAACATTAGAAGGGAAAATCCTGAAGCTTAAGATGAACTTATTTCCATTATATTTAATTAAAAAACTAATAACTCAGAATATTATAAGCCATCATTATAAAATGGTAAGTACAAAGCTTATCTTTTATATTTAAACTACTCTCTTTGCAAATTTAAATTAATTATTTTAAGAGTGGCAATCAACTGATGAGGGTTTTTTTTTCATGGTTGTTGCTACTCTGATTGCATATAGTGTACATTTCACTAAATATCCCTAGATATTACCACCTGATTTCAGACCCATTTCTAAAGCATGCTTTAGACAGCACAATTTATCAATATTCCTTCTGAAGGATTATCTATATGTGTTTTCTGTTAAAAGCCAGCATCCCCGAGTCTTTATTGACATTTCCTTTGCCTTGGTAAATGCTGGAGAACATATTAGTTCACTTTAGTTTAGATGATTATGATGTAAAATGTGGATAGTATGAAATGTGGATGAATATAATGAGGGCGATGATTCTTCATATATAGTAGTTTTAGCTTTTTGGAATATTTTGTGTATGATCTAGTGAGGAAAATCATGTTAGACTCCCTGATTGTATGGTTAAAATTTCCTTGGTCTGTGTTGTAGTATTTGGAAGTTTTAAAGAAGGTGGTCTGTCTTACACCCCTAGTTTCTTATTTTGCCCATAAGTCATTGCGCTTCTAGAATGTTCATGAAGAATTAGAAATGTCTCAAATATCACAGCTTCCACCAAGAACTTTATACATAGCAGCTGATCAATTCATCTACCTGATACATAAAGGTAGTAAGAGAATAGTCTATACATAATTTTTGATTGTATGTGTGTGCATATATATAAATTTGACCCACTGTATAACCCCCCAAAGCCAAATAATTCAAACTTTAAGGCATTTTATGATTTTAAAGTACTTCACTGATTCAACACATAACAAATGTTAATTAATTGACTAGAACTTATTGCACATTTCATGTTTTCTCTTTTACATATTTTTTACTTATGCAGTTTATGTATTTATTTTGTTTTCTATTAATTTATGAAAAGTAGTAAAATATTTCTTAGGAAAGACTTTGCAATAAATAGAAGAAAGAAGTCTATGAAGGATATTAAGAGGAATGAGCAGAGAAGTTAGGAGGGATCCAGGCGTTTCTAGGGACAGGTGGGCCAAAGCAGAGAGATGCAGACCTTGCATCTTTGAAAACCATGATTCCTGAGCATGTTACCACCTGTTTGCCAGTGTTTTCTGTGAGCTCCCTAATGGAAGTGTTGGTTATTGTAGAGATAGGAATGGGCTAGTATCATCACTCAACATTGGACTAAGTGCTCCTGGAGTTTACTTTTGAAATTTCTAGTCTGGTTCCTCTAGCATTCCCATTTTGAAGTCTGGGATTGGGTTCCAGATAATACATTTAACAAAGTATCCCCTCTGAGGTCATACACCTTACCTTTTTATACAGAGAAACACAAATTACTGGAAATGCCTGAATGTATAATTTTTCAGAACTGATGGATTTTTTTTTAAGGGGTAAAACACAGACACGTACATGTATTCATATACCTATTCAAGAAAATAGATGCCATTAGATAAAAATGTAAAGTTCTTGAAGCTTTACATCTTTACAGTCAAATTGGGTTTGACTATTCATATTAGCTGAATTTGTTTCCATCAATATTAAATTGATATTTCCTAGAATTACAAGTGACCTAATATTTCTCATATAAAATCAAGATTGCTGAAATCTGTGTATTCTAAATAAGAACATGCTATAATATTGACTTCATTTTTTTCTTCTCAAAAATCTCCTAAAGGAACTTTATGCAGTTTATCCAAGTTTATTCAAAACAAAAGTTAAAAAACCAAAACCAAAAGTAAACAAACTACCTTAGAGTAAACCACGCTGGACTTTCATTCTAGATCTTGCATGTGAAAATAACCTTTTGTTTTTACAATTATTGTTACTGGAGGTGACCCTTCATGAAACTGGCTTTAGCATTTCAGATGCTGCTTTCCAACTCCGGAGAACATGTTCTTTTTAGCCACGTGACGTGTCCTCTTTAGTCACCCCAGGTATGGTGGTGAGATGAGTGGTCTGGCCAGAGCTGATTGAGATTGATTAGGAGGAAGTGTACACACATTTTGTTCTCCTTTTTTGTTCCCCCAAAGTGCTTGCATAAACAATCATCCCCAGAAAGAGGGACAACTCCGTTCATGGCCCAGATGCTGAAAATCACGCCCTCTAATGCGGCAAGCCACTCATCACTGACAGTGCAAATGAGACTGCTTTAAATTTAACTTGATCAAAAATGGCATATCAGATTACTATATTGTGTATTGCAAACAGAAAGTAGATGGAGACAAGCTGAACTGACTGGATGTTTTCTTTTCTCTTTGTAATTCTTCACCTTTCCCGTACCGAGACATTGATCATATTTCCTCACAACAGACTTATGTGTTGGTGGAGCCAGGAAAGATTTTGTCTAATGCTCCCAATACAATTGATGGCTGAGCGTATTAGCAACAATTCTCAGCGTTAAGATATTTATTTCTCACTTTAGGAAGTACATTTACTAGTACAAGTTAATACTCCAGGTTTTAGCAGGAAATAAATACACATGATTCGATTAGGAGACAATGCTTAGGCCTGGGCATCAGACACTAAATATTTTCTTATAACCTGGAACGTCTGATTATTTGGACTCTGCAATATCCCAAATAAGCTATGATGTAAAATTCACTGTTTTTTACAAAGAAATGTTAGAAAATGGAAAGAGTGAATAATAATTTAAAATATCTAGACGTATATCAACTCCTGATATAAATCAGAATATTACTGAATACATCAAAAATGTTTGATGCAAATCTTATAATAATAAAATTGTCCCTCATATTTTTTCATAAAATCGTAGTTCTCCAGTATTTCTATCTTTTATTCACAGGCTACGTGCCTGGTAGAACTGGTCAGTATTCCCAAATACTAGTCTGAGCAATTCAGATGGCAATAAAAGGGCTTGCAAACCAGATTTTTATAAAGGCATATGAATGTATTGGGGACTTTTTGCCTCTGGATGTCAGATTTTTCATTCTGTTTATCTGTGCTTCCTAAAAGTTTTTAGACCTATTAGGGCCAAGACACATTCTTTTTCCGATTTTTCTTAACAAATGATCCTGCAGATGCAACTGTGGGTATTGAGTGCAGTGGACAGGCCAAATGTAATAGCATCCATGTAAAATACACCCATGTACTAAAGCACAGAGCACTGTCTTGGTGACCAGGCAACTTTATTAAATCACGGCATGATGGTAGCATGTGAGAGGAGAAGCCCCCAAATCCCAGGGTTCGTGCAGACCCTGCCGTACACTTGTCACACAGAACTCATCTGCTCAGATTTTCCCATGGTCCTTTTCAAGGTCTGGAGTCTCCAGGTTACCTCCATAGAACCTAAGATGCTAGATGAGACAAACCAGAACAAACCAAACGTGTTTTTCAGCGTTGTCAACAACCTTCAGGGAGGCAATGTTGTCATTTCTCTCTACCAAGTAGCCCAAATTATAGCACTACCCCCAGAATAAGGCAATCCTCAGTCTCTTTTGGATTCAGTGGACTCTTTTGAATGGGTGAGCATCTTCCAGGGATGCTCAGATTTCTTTGTTCCTGCTTCTTTCCAAGACAGTGTTTGGGTTTACAGAAGGGCTGGTGCCCTCATGGAGCTGGATGGTGGGGCTTCTCACGTTGGGGCTCAGCTCCTTGCTATCTGCTGAAGGGAGTTTGTCTGCTTTTAACGCTGAGGGTTACTTGGCACCTGCTCCTGAAGCCTGTGGCGGATTTACCTCTTGGTAAGACCGTGTTCCCAGGGAACAGGTCATTGTCCCTTCCGGGATCTTTGCGATGTCACTTCTTGCCTCCCTGAAGCCTGACCATGAGTCTCATTTGGTGTCCAGCCTGAGCAGCCTTGGTTACAGGTTTAATTTGCCTTTGCCAAGTTGACCTGTTCAGATCCAGTCAGACTCTCATCTCACTTCTGTGCCCCCTTTTGATGGCCTGTGGGCAGTCTGGTTCACCATGCCAAGGGGAAAAAGATCGTCAAATGGTTTTGTCCTGGCAGTTTAGTCCAGAAGAAACCTATCACTTCCACTCAGAGCTTGTTGGCCAGAGCTGGTCACATAGCCCCACCCAACCACCAGGGGGCGTGGAAATCGCAATCCTCCAAGTGCCTGGAAGGTAGAAGAAGGGAAATAGTTGGCAACCATTAGTAATGACTACACAGCCCCCTACAAGGTGATCTCCCAAAATTCCAAATGGAAGCCAAGACAAAGCCTTTCCACAGCTTGCTTATTCCTCTCACTTTTCTGATCCCCCTGGGACTTCGCTCCTGAGCAAGGTGTCTGAATCACCCTCCCACCACCTTTTACCCTTCCTCCATTTCCTCTCTTTCCCACGATCGTCTGGGTTCCCATCTCTTCTTCCTGCCAAAGAGGGAGACATCACACGTCCTGTTTCCTATTTTCTTAGTTGGTCTTTGCCCTCCCTGGATTCTCTAGGGCTTCATGGGATAATGATCACTGGCTAACAGGATTTACCAGAGAGGAATGAAAAACACAACAGTTTATCCTTGCAAAATTATGTCTGTGTTTATAATCTGCCCAGTAAGTATCTTATGGTGGCCACAATTTTGCCATAGTATTTTTCCAAGAGTCAGTACTGCCTATGACGTACTTGGCAACTTCCCAAAAGGTATGTGGAAGCCCTTCTAAGCACTATCCAAATTCAAAAATAGTTGTCTAGCAAATTCCACTCTGTTCTTTTCCAAAGTAATCACTTTTATATCATGTATAATATACAGAAATGTTCATGAACGTTATTTATTTAACAGTATGCATCCTTGACATACACCGTGATGTCTTTGTGTACTCCACTTTTAATAAATATTATTGGCATCCCTATGGAGATATATTTTATCCCATTACGTACTGCTTTACTCATCCAATGCAATTGCATTACCTCTTGTAGGGATATTCCCTTTTTCTTGTTTGGAGTCACTGATGAAAGACGTACCAAGTGAGGTGACCTTCAATCCTGCCAAAGGGGTGAGGTTCAATTAGCAACCTTTCATGAGGCATCTGGGATCACTATTGATCAAAGCACACAGGAGTCTTGAACTTCTGGTTTAACTTGTGGCACAGAGACTGGTCCAGGAAGACCACAGCCAGTGGCAAAGGCTAATGGAATATCTCAGTGGACCCTGTGGTCAGCTACTCCCACCTTTGCTCTGAACATTAATGAGGAGCTTCTGGACTAGGGGCTGACTGGAAGATGGTATTTCAGGGGTTCCCTGTTCTCTCTGTCCTGTGATCCTTGCAGTAGACTCTTCCCTTGTTGCCATGTTTCCTCCAAGGAAATCCAGTGGAGCAGGCTTTTCTCCGACACAAAATAATGCCATACTTTGCTGGGGATGAATGCCTACACCCCAGAAAAATGCACCTTTGTCAGTAGTATTTACATTTTGTGAGGCTCAGACCTCATCCTTTTTGCATTCTCATTTTACTACTCTATTTTGTATAGCAGCTCGTCTGTACATATCTCTTTTTATCCAAGGCTTCCACAGTGTGCTTACAAATTGTAATGAATTCAGCTACATAACATCACTAAAGAAAATGTAAGTTTTACCATCAATGGACTTTTTTTCCAAAGGCTTCTGGCTAACTGAGCAGTCAAGTATGGATGGATAATTTAGTACTCATGGTTTTATTTCTAAGCATGTCACCCTTGCATTTCCTGACATGATCCTACACTGAATTTAATTAAAAAGAAAAAGGAGCTCTTGCCTTAAGAAGAGTAACGGTGTGTCCCTGGGAAGTGGTGGGGGCCTTGGAGCAGAGCGCCTGGCCTCCTGCCCTTCTGGGCATCCTGGATTCCCCACTGTTCTCTACATGTCAGAGGGAGATGCAGCTATTCTGAGTGGCCTCAACAATGATCTGGAATCATATCTGTTCTGAATAACTCAGGGGGCCTCTGAAAGATGCACAATGATGCTTTTATAGAATTAGACCAGATCTCAGAGCTGCACCTCTCATAAACATGAAGATTTCACGGGAGATGCACAAATAAACTTGGTCATACATTTTATTCAGTCATGAATGAGGTATTTACTACATGTTCGGATGGTTTATAGGCTTGCTGGGCAATTTGTATTTTATTTCTAAGGTGAGAAATGAGCAAAATCATCTTATAGTCTTGTCAATACAGAACTTCAAACACATAAGAACTGCAAAGCCTGAGATCAACTCAGATCTGAATGCCTCGCTACTGTGTGTTTCTTTAAAACTTGGTCAGGAGTGTCTATGAGAGAAGCAAAACAAAACACACAGTAGCAATGGATTTTTGTTTATTTTATGCAGAAAGAGCTGCAGCAATGAATGTTAATTGCCAAGGGCATTGAAAGTTGTCCCTCGGGACACTGCACACAGAACTTAAGGGAGTCACGTGTGAACAGTCACACTGTACTTTTTTTCTTTAATATCACTGGCATTTAATTTGAATCACAAATTAACAAGTATACACTTATTTTTTATTTAATTTTAAATTGTCTGTTTACAAAACCATTATAGGGTATGTCTGCATTTAGTACAGGAATCTGTTTTACAATTAGGCAGCTCTGTGTGATTTTTTTCATTATGGATGCACTTTTTGGAAAGCTACCTGTTGTCTCCTGCTCAGGCTGCTAGCAGACTGCAGGAAGCACAGCAGAAAGGGAATCAGAGGTTACCTAGACAGGTCCAGAGGGAGGATTTCTGCATTTTTTACATCCTGATAGCTAGAAAAGGTATATGTAGATAGTTGGAATTGCTCCTTAAGAAATCAGAGCTGGAGCAAATGCTTAAATTTCCCTCAGCAATGTAGGCAGGGTTGTGACAAAAACACCAATATATAAATCCCAGAGATCTCTGAGTGGGATGGTCAGGGAGCATCCCCAGGGCCTGCTGCCCTATGGCCCCTTTTTCCTGGGAACATCTGTTACTCCTGCTTATCTCACCCTTTCCCCACTCACCCAGCCCCGCCTGGAATCTGGAATGAGTTTTCTGTGAATTACGATGCATTTAAGTGAGGAAAGAAATACACAGAGCTTGATGAACTCCTATTTGAGACAATGTAATGAAGATCTTGGAGGGAAAGTTCCCTTGGTTACAATTTCGATTTAGCCATTTACTTGCTTGACATTTAGATGCCCTGGAGATAGGTTAGTCTGTTCACTTCAGATTATCCCACTTGACTTTGCTCCCTTCAGTATCTTTCTGCTCTGGACCTTGTTCCAACTTGAAGAAGGCATGAGCTATTCTCCTTTTCACCTCTGGGTAATTTCCACCTCTGGGTAATTTCCCCCTCTGCACAAAGCTGACACTCATTATGACAGTGCATGCCCCGTGGCCACCAGGGGCAGGGGTCATTTTCATCTTGATCAGTGAGCAGAATAATTAAGGCCCTCGCTGAGAGTTTCCTGTTCAGCCTTTCCTCTCCCCAAAGACACAAGTCACTGCCTGTGTCTGAGCCAACGAAAGGGGGGGGGGAAACAATCACACAGGGATAACTAGAGACAGAAACCTTCCAATATATCTGCCAGTATATCACTATAAAAGACAGTCTGGTATTGATAAGCAAACAATACTGAATAACTGACAAATCGCAGGGATATGTTCTTAGAAGGGGTAGAGAATGAAAAGGGAGCTAAGCTTTAATAAAATACCCTCACCCGAACCTAAAATGATTGTTTTTTGCTTGTCTGCAAAGCAGAGACTGTAACACCCGTCCCACTTGCCGGGTGCATGGAGGAGTTGTGAGGTAGCACTTAGAGCATCTGGGAGGGTCCTGAATACATCACATGCTTGTGACAAGTTTTGGCTTTCCTCATTTTCTCTCCTTTATCTAGTATAAAGTGGCAGGTAACGGGCCATTCAGTAATGAAAAGACTGCAATGCCCCACACTCTGGATGTCACCCCTCTTTCACCATGACTGTCTCCCGTCTTGCGATCGTGTATGGGAGAGAAAGTATTGTGCTAGATGCTCTAACACAGCTTCTTGTTGAATTCTCATTGCAGCCCTAAAGCATACCTATCACACTTTGCTGGGAGGGATGTTTTGTGTTCAGTGTCCTAAGCTGTGGAACCTTGTTCTGTGCAAGTCAGACCCTCTGGACATGTTTTCCTTTGTATGAATTGTGACACTTTATTCAACTAAGGGGCTGAGGCAGGAGACAGGACGGTGACAATGGAAAAAGACAGTCTGTGGTGTGGTCAGGGGAAGAGCTGGGTGGGAGGGCAAGTGCCTTTCTTGTGGGTTCAGCGCTGGTGACTCCAAAACAGTAATTGCAAATCCCTGGGCTCTGTTTCAGGGGGTGTTGGTTCCCAGGGGGAATTTACTGAAGATTTGCAACATTGAATAATGCAGGCTGATCAGTTTCAGAACCACTGCTCTGCAGCTAAGAGCTGGTGGGGCGGCTGTGCTCAGGCGTACCCACTTTAATGTTGTTTCAGTGTATTTTGTTTTGTTTTCCATTACAGAACAGTGTCTCCCTTACCCATCAGTAAAACTGTTCGGGGCTCCCTAACAGTCCTCAGGTTACATTTGTGCATTTCCCACTTTTTCCAGTCATTAGAAAAAAGGGCATCTACCCCGGTGGACTGCGTGCATGGGCGAATGCACAGTAATTCAGCATCATCACCCTACAGGGGTCTGGGGATTACGCCGTGGCTGTGTTACCCAGCTGAAATGAATTGCTTTGCAGCACAGGGAATTCTGCAGTTTCATTACTTTATCAGAGTACCTACTTAATCACATAGCTTAATTTGCATACCAGTAGCACCTTCTCACCACAGGTAAGGAATGTGAAATGTTCAAGGTTGATTACCTGCAGATGGTGAAGAGTGGTTGACAGAGACGTGGCTGCATCTGTGGGAGAGGCTGGTCCCAGGGCAGATGCTGGAAGCATGCCGATGCTTTTTACTCTGTTGCATTTCTGTACATGTGGTACCCGTGTTGATGATACTTCCTGCTTCAAGAGAGATTAAAGATGACAGAGAAAGATTGTGAAATGCAAAAAGAAGAAGTATCTTCAGTACATTCTTTACAACCTTGATACTAAGAATACAGGACATTTAGCAGTTTCGCAGAGATTGAAACTGATTCATATAAAACTTCAAATGTAGAACCTTTAAGTTAAAATGATCAGCTAAATGCCAACACCTAATTTCTGCCTTCTTTTGGCAATTATTATAAAATTACAGGCAGTTGCAGAGTAATGTTACTTGGGACTGTTAGTTAACCCTCAGCTAGAACCCAGAAGGACTTATCATTCATCAAACATTAGAAGGGACCTTTGCACAAATCAGTAGAAGTAGCAGGAAGGTGTTGGGTGGTGATCAATCTTGTTATTAAAGACAAAGAAAGACTGAAAACTATCACAGGTTGGAAGACACTAAGGAGACAAGGTGACTAAATGCAATGTGGGGTTCTGGAACAGAAAAAGGGAGTTAGTTAGTGGAAAAACTGGAGACATCAAAAGAACGTTTGTCGTTTTGTTACCATTGTACCAGTGTTAATAGCTTAGTTTTGATCAAAATACCATGGTGATGTCAGATATTAACATTAGGACACACTGAGTAAAAAGTAGACAGGAACTCCCTATCCCATCTTTGCAACTCGTTTGTAAATCTGAAATTATTTCAAAATAAAAAGTTTCATAATGCATTACAGAACAGCCAGAGTTGTGGCATGTTTAAGATGTGGATCAAAGGAAAAGACATTGTGCTTGTGGTTGAGAGGAAATTTTGGAATTTTGGAATAAAGATTGCAGGAAATGAGGAAATCTTAGAAAGAATTTGAGTTTTAAAGAATTTGTAAGCTTTAAATTTTGCTAAGGGTTATACACGTAGTGCCGTTAGCAGAGGACATAGTGAAGCAACAGATGTGCCCACTTGCTAGTTTCACCTCCACACCCTGATGTAAGCGCTCCACTTCCATTTTCCTTTGAGCTGTCTTGTAACCATGTCACACACCTCCTGACATGTACTTGGTCGTAACAGCTTTTGTAAACAGGACATGGATGTTAATAATAGCCCCTAATAAAAAAGATAATAAATGTTGTCTAAAGTGTCAGACCTTATTATGAGAGCCTCAAATTAGATGTCAGGACAATGGGGAAAATTGTTTTTAAAGCTAGTTTTTTTGTGTTAGGGACTGTTTACATGACACTGTGTTTTCTAGACATGGATAATTAGCAAAATATCAGTTCCAGAATGCATTTCAAACCTGTTTCCCAATTTTTATATTGCATAATAATTTAAATTCAGAAAATTTAATATGACATCTAAATCTAAATTCAAAACTCATGTTTCTGTTAAACTAGAAGAACAAAATATATCAATCATACATTCACAGGTATCCCTAATTCTTCGGTGTCTCACAGGCACTGGAGAAAACAAAGCACAGTAATTTCCACTCTGCACCTATTGTCTTGAATACCTGAGAAACTCCTCCCCATTCACTTCCTCTGGGTTCTCGCTCACCCTCCTTGCTGACTTTTTAGAACTCTCCCTCCCTGCACAGAAATCACTTTCACCTCCACCCCTCCCATATTGCATTTCAAATTGTTCTTTGAAATGTCTGCTTCTCCTATGAGTCTGTAAGCACCATGAGTGTAGGGCTATGCCATAGCCATCTTTGTTATCCCAACATTCCACATTGTACTTCCTCATGCTGGGAATCCACAATTAAGGTTTTCTAGCTTTATTTTCCAACAAAGGAAAGTTTGTTATTTTCCAACAAAGGAAAGTTTGCCCTTTGTTTATGTCCAACAAAGGGCAAGTCATGCATTGAAGCCAGTAACGACACTAGTTCCAAGCACTGATGTAATGGCATGATGTTTAGTTGTCCACCTATTACATTAAGCAATTTCACTTAGCGGGACACCCCAATACCAGAGAGTCAGGGGTTATGAACTAAGAAACAAAACAATTAATATAGGCTTCATCCATTTACATTTAACCTGTGTTTTTATTTTGTGTTTGTGTGTGTGTATGTGAGTGTGTTTGTATAATTCTGGGGCATTATATAACGCAGAATTTGAAACTATGATTTTCATAAATCTTATTTATGACCCCATTCTTACAGGTTAATATAGATTTCAAAGATTTCTCTGTCTTTACCGGTTTTCTTCTTTTTATTCCCACAAAAAGGAGCTGGTGGCTGGTCTCCCCTTGTGTCAAATAAATACCAGTGGCTGCAGATTGACCTTGGAGAAAGAATGGAGGTCACAGCTGTGGCCACCCAGGGAGGACACGGGAGCTCCGACTGGGTGACCAGCTACCTCCTGATGTTCAGCGATGGCGGGAGGAACTGGAAGCAATATCGACGAGAGGAAAGCATCTGGGTATGTGCTTTATTGAAAAGCAGTCTGTCGGAGGATGAATTATGCCAGTTACTGCATGTTGCTGCCCATCTGTCAGATCAAGTATAGAACCAGAGCCTCCTAAGTTACTTGAAAGTGTTTCCACTGAATGTAAGCCACATGTGACGTTCCAGAAGACACCGTCCATGGCTAATTTATGAAATAAGTAAAACAATTTTATAATGTAGCGAAATATTGAAAATGTCTTCCCATTCTTCCTTTAAATAGTGTGAAGTCTAAGGAATAAATAAGTCACATACGACTGATTTTATTTTTGTTTGATAACAAACACAATAGTTTATATTGCCTCAGCATTTTTAAATCGAATTCATTTTCTCTGTGCCCTCTGATAAACTGAAATTTCTGAAAGACCCTGAACATGTAAAAATAGATGTAATGGAGAGTCTCTCTGTGGAGGACTTGTTGAGGGATATGTTGAGTTCCTGCTCCAACAGGAACTTGGGCACCATGTGGCCCCTTGTAATTTATGGACAATAGATCCCTAGGATTCTTTGGAATCATAACTATTTTACATCAGTGACATAGTTTCTACTTCTGATTACATATCCATGCTTCTTTTAGAAGAATTAAATTTTGTTTGCTTAACTTTTTGAATATTAAAATTTATGTAATTTATTCTATATTTAGCATTTCATATCTTTAAATCACAGTCTGCTGTGAATGAGAAGCTCTAAAAGTAGAGTGTTGTAAAGGTCTGCAGCAGGTTTGCAATTGGCTGATGGTGTGTGGCCTGAAGAAGATTCATCAGGTGGAGAAGAAATTACTTTTTTCTTCTTCTTAAAAATATAATTTAGATGGTTGCCAAGAGCCAGGGGAAGGGAGTAATGGACTGTAAGTGTTTTAATGGAGACAAAGTTTCAGTTTGAGAAGATGAAAAAGTTCTTGAGATGGAAGGTGGTGGTGTTTGCACAAGAATGTGAATGTTAATGTCCAGAACTGTACACTTAAAAGTGGCTAAAATGCTAAACTTTTTGTTATGTATATCTTACCACAATAAAAAATACACAGTAGTCTTCGCGTCGCAGCAGCCGCAGCATCAGCCGCTCAGTCTCGGGCTCGCCTGCCCAGCACCTTCTCCCGGGCCGCGGCGGGAAGAGAAGGAGCCCGGGAGCCTCCGCTCGGACGCTCCAGACAGTCTGCTCGACTCGCCCGCGTCGGTGAGGCTCGCGGGTGGGTTGGGCGCGCCAGGGGCCGCGGCGGCGGCGGCGGCGGCGGCGGCGGCGCCCGGCATGTATCAGAGCCCGCGGCGGCTCTGCTCCGCCCTGCTGCAGAGGGACGCGCCCGGCCTGCGCCGCCCGCCCGGCCCGCCGCCGCGCCGCCGCTCGCCCGCGCCCGCCGCCGCCCCGCGCCTTGCTTCCCCCCGGCTCCTGGCGGCGGCCTCGGCGGCCCGCGGCGTCGCGAGGTTGTGCTCCCGAACAGCGTGTCCCATGGGCAACGGCACGAGCAGGCTCTACAGCGCTCTCACCAAGACCCTCGACGGCAGCCCCGCCGCCCGGCACCCGGAGTATCTGGTGGCGCCCGACCCGGAACAGCTGGAGCCCATTGACCCTAAAGAGCTCCTTGAGGAGTGCAGGGCCGTCCTGCACACCCGGCCTCCCCGCTTCCAGAGGGGTTTCGGGGATCTGAGGGCCGACGGCCCCAGTAGTAGCCACGCGCCTATCCGGGTCATGCAGTGGAACAGCCTCGCCCAAGCTCTTGGAGAAGGCAAAGAGAGCTTTGTACAGTGCCCTCTTGAAGCACTCAAGTGGGAAGAGAGGAAATGTCTCATCCTGGAAGAAATCCTAGCCTACCAGCCCGACATACTATGCCTGCAAGAGGTGGACCACTACTTTGACACCTTCCGCCCCCTCCTCGGTAGACTGGGCTATCAGGGCACGTTTTTCCCCAAGCCCTGGTCACCTTGTCTGGACATGGAACACAACAACGGACCAGATGGCTGTGCCTTGTTTTTTCTCCAAAACCGATTCAAGCTCGTCAACAGTGCCAACATCAGGCTGACGGCCATGACGTTGAAAACCAACCAGGTGGCCATTGCCCAGACCCTAGAGTGCAAGGAGTCCAGCCGGCAGTTCTGCATCGCCGTCACCCACCTGAAGGCTCGCACGGGCTGGGAGCGATTTCGATCAGCTCAAGGCTGTGACCTTCTCCAGAACCTGCAGAACATCACCCAGGGAGCCAAGATTCCCCTTATCGTTTGTGGGGACTTCAACGCAGAGCCGACAGAGGAGGTCTACAGACACTTCGCGTCCTCCAGCCTCAACCTGAACAGCGCCTACAAGCTGCTGAGCGCGGACGGGCAGTCGGAACCTCCGTACACGACCTGGAAGATCCGGACCTCGGGCGAGAGCCGGCACACTCTGGATTATATCTGGTATTCCAAGCATGCGCTCAGCGTGAGGTCAGCCCTGGCTCTGCTCACCGAGGAACAGATTGGACCCAACCGACTACCGTCCTTCAATTACCCTTCAGACCACCTGTCCCTAGTGTGTGACTTTAGCTTTAACGAGGAACCTTGATGGACATTTATATAAATGCTTGGCTGTGTCTCTTTAGTCACAAGTCTTAACCAGGGACGTTTCAGGAAGCTGAAATAAGATAAGAGGTTGACTGAGGAAGGCTCCCCAGTTCCTCTCACTTCACCTTCCATGTTTCCAGCATGCCCTTGGGGAAGGAACCCCATTTGCTCACAAACCTTTTCCATTAAAACCTACAGCGAAAAAGGTGTTTGCACTCCAGTTTCGGTTTGTATTGTTTTCTTTCCCTTAGCATTAATAATTACATTTTGATCATTTAAGGGCATTATACTTGGCTTTGTTTGGAAGCTTTTTTAGTTTGAGGATCCTGTATTAAAATAGACTTGCTCGAGTCCCCTGTAATTAACAAGTATGCAGGAACAATTTCTCTAGACAACATTTCAAGTTATTTATTTGTGGTTTTTTAAAAATATCAACAAGTTATGCATGGCAATATTTATTTTTTTTATATCTTTGTGTAAAATTAAGTAAATAAATTATAGCATTATGAACATTTAAAAACCATGCAAAACATAAGTTATAGAGTAATTTATAGTAATCTTAAAGCGTTAAAGATGTTCTTACTTGGGGTCTAATAAAATAGTAGTGTACAAAGGAACTGTTTAGGCTGGAGGGGTTTTTGTTTGCTATTTAAGTGGAAATATCAGTTCTCCTTGATACATTCTTCACAAATCCTTGCTGTGCCTCCGTGTCCCCCATTATTATGTTTCTTGAAGAAATTCCATTTCTGGTTTTCCATCGGAATGCTATCGGTGTACATTTGCGGTCACTCAAAAGTGTCATTATATGTATTGAATATGCTTTGCACAATAGGTTGTTTAGGAGCTGATATGTGGCAGTGGCTAAGTCAGTGGGACCTTCTTTTCAGAGATGGGAAACTATTTCTAGCCTGTTAATGAGGCTGTCCTTGAGATTTACTAAAATAGCCAGGTGACTGGTTTAAAACAACTAGAAAGCAGAATATAGAGTTAGAAAGATAACCTGGAATTCTCTTCCCTCAGAAATAAAAGTGGTAAAGATAACAGGTGAAACCCCTTCCTAACAAAAAATCCCCAAAAATAGCCCATTGGTAATAAATGGATAGATATTTTACCCCTGAGTTGTAAATATTTAAGATCAATAAATAAATGGTCTTTTAAAGCTAAAAAAAAAAAAAAATACACAGTGTATCTTCCATTTAATTTAGGCTAAGAATGTTGTATAACTTAAGAAATTTTTTTTCTTAATTGTCAGAGTAAGAAGAAAATTGTCAGCTAAAAAGCCGTTATGTCTTAGCACATAGCTTATCTATAAAAGTAACAGGCAACAAAATGATAATATTCGTTGTGTAACAAACTGCCCTCATTTGAATTTCCTTAGAACTCTGTAACTTATTATAACTTAATAGATTGTGGTCTACTTAATTTCTTTTTTCTTTTTTTTTTTTTTACTTTTTTTTTTTTTTTTTTTTTACTTAATTTCTTATCCCTGGAGCTTTTATTAGTTAGTCAATAAATGTTGATGCAAATTGAATCAAGAAAAACTAGTTAGTTGTCTAATACTAGATAAAAGAACAAAGTGGGAAGGGCTATGTGAGTGTTTTTAGGGCTGGCTGACCTAAGGTTTCCAAACAAGTAATTGCCATGTGTATGATCCGAAGCAGATATTAATGTTGTGCTTATTCTAAGAACACCAAGTCCAAAGCAGGGTTAAGGTCAATATTGCTTAAGTGAGTTAAAGCTTAATGAAACATCTACTTACATAGAGAACTTTTGTTCAAAATTAAATATTATTTTTCAAAATTAGTTAACTAATAGTTAATGCCTACTTATTCTTCATTGTATTAATTTAAGGTTCATATTTTCGCCCCGCTCCAATCCCATTTGATTGAGCAACTCTAACAATTCTTGTTTTTAGTTAAGCAGGTTGGAGAGGAATCATATGTAAGCATCACCCTCTGCTGATTTCTTTAAAGGTCAGGCACCCTTGGGGAAGTAGGGTCAAGAATATAGTGGCATTATTAATCCTAGATCATGCAGGTGAGGACAGAAGTGGACCCCTCAATCCTATCCATCCTATCACACAATAAACATGGGTAAAGTGGCCTGCCTTACACTCCTGCTGAGCTTGCATCCCTCCCTGTGTCCCCAGCACTTCATGGTGCCTGGGGCCGAGCACGTTGGTAAATGTTTTGCTGAATTAAAACGAATGAGTGGAATCTACGTTCTGGCAGGATGCCTTCCTTAGCTCCCTGCTCTGTGCTTCTCTGTAGCCCTTGGTCTCAACTTAGTGATCCTTGAAGCTCCAGTGGAGGTGTTTCTCCTCTCTTACATTTTGAGCTCCTTTAGGAAAAGGGCTCATCCTCACATCTTCTGCGTGCACCACCGTGGGTTAAGTGAATTCATCTCCTAATCTGGGCCCGACTGTACACAACTGGCATTGACAGCAGTAAATCACACTAGTTGATGATTCTGACATTATACTCACAGTTTCTTTAAAAAGATTGGGCTGGTTTGGCTGCTTTCCAGACCTCTCACAAAATGTCAGCTGCTCTTAAAAATCAACCATACACCTTACCAGAGGTTCTACCCCTTCACGTGGTTGTTTTAGATATGAATTGCTGATGTTAACTTGAGAATGAATTTAAGATTTTAAAAAATGTCCTTGAGATATATACTCTTCATTAGTGAAAGTAATATGTTTATTCATGGTGCCATTTACTTAATTTCCTATCACTGCTTTAACAAATTTTCATGGATTTAGTGACTTAATACAAGACAGAGTTATTATGTCATAGTTCTGTAGGTCTAAAGTACAGTAGACCTGGCTGGGTTCTCTGCTTAAGGCATTTTTCCTGGAGGCTCTGGGGAAGACTTGTCCTTCAAGGTGTCTGGAGATTCCCAGAACCTTCCCCAGGTTCCATGATTTGCTGGGAGGATTCACAGGACCAGTGTGTAGTCATACAGCTATGATTTAGCACAGTGAAAGGACACAGAGCAAAATGAGCAAAGGAAGAGGGTGCTTGGGGTGAAGCCCAGAGGAAATCAGGCCCAGGTTTCTACAGTCCTCTCCCAGGGAAGTCATATGGGACTAGCTTAATCGCCCAGCAGTGAGTTATAGAAACCCACATGGAATATAACCAACCAGCTGAGCTCATGTACTGGGGGCTGGTCATGTAGGCACCCTCTGCCTTGCATGTAACAAAATCCCAGACTCCCAGAAGGAAGGCAGGTACTGAGTATGAACCACAGTGTTTGAACAAACATTAGGCACAGTAAGCCACCTTTATCATTAGAGTCTTGGGAATGGGCCAGCCTTGCAAGCAGGCCTTTCAGAGGGCAGCAGTCAGGACTGCCCTCCTGATGCTTCTGCATACACACTCACTCACTTCCTTGTGGGTGTAGGACTGAGACACTGATCTCCTGTAGGTTGCCAGCTGGGGGCTGGTCTTTGCTCCTAGAGGTTTCCCACATCCCTTATGCTTTCTGTGTGGCCTGTTCTTGCAGCAGGGGGTCAAGTCCCTTTCATCTTTAAATCGCTCTTTGTTCTTGTTCTCCTTCTGCTGCACCTCTCTGATTTCCTCTTCTTCTAGCTGGAGAAAGTCCTCTACTTTAAGGGCTCATGTGGTTAGACTGGATCGACTTGGGTAATCCAGGACAGTCTTCCTAACCATAATCCCATCTGCAGAGTCCCTTTTGCCATGCAAAGTAACATATTCACAGTTCCTTTCTTTAGGGCCTGGACATCTTTGAGGCCTTTCTGCCCACCCCACTGTATTTATACATCTCTGATTTTTTTTTTCTTTCTGCATTTGGTATCCTTTCCTAGCAAACACATTTCTCATTGGATCTGAAGATGTTTTCCAGAGTCATATGAAGTCATGTTGCAGGGGTATCTGAGCACCTGCTCGCAGTTGGTGTGTCACAGGTGTCCCCCCTGAGAGGCTGCTGCCCCGCCATCACTAGTGTAGCTCTCACCCACAGCAGTATCCCCAGGTTGTGGCCTCGCTGATGTAACCTTGACCCCCAGCAAGAAAGACTGTGTATTGGCCTTCTTCTCAGGAAGCCTCCTTCTACTTTTATAAGAAAGTCCAAATCAAGCACTCCTTCTCTGGCCTTAAAAGTTTTGTGGATGTTCTCCCTGTCATAATTATTTTAAGTGACTTTTCTTGTTCTTCTGGGTCTATCTGCTGTCTGTGCTAACTCTGTCCGCTAATACATGTTAACTCTTTCCAAATTCTGAAAACTCTGAGAAAAAGGTCTATCCTAATTCCTTACTGAAAATGGACATGAGATGATAATAAGACAGAAGATCTTTACTTATGTTACTTTGGGCAAGTTGTCCATATGCTTTGCCACATGTTTGCCATGGAATATTAATTAATATGTGACATGCAAGGTATACCTCTCTAAATTCTCAAAATTATGAAATTGAGACATGGCTGGCCACAAAGTCTTTGACTAAGGGATTTGAGGACTGCAGGTCCAGTTATTGAAGGTTAGTTATCCAAATTGACTTTCTTAAAAAAAGAAATTATGTTCTTCACTGGTGATATGTTCCACTTTAATATTTTTTCTTAATGAGTGACTGCTTCCATGGCTGAACTGGATTTCTGTGTGAAAATAACCAAAAAAATTAAACAAATACTCAGATCTGTGAAATACATTCCAAAAGGGTTTTATTTAAATGGAAATATAGGCATGTGTCTTACATGACAGAAAAGGCATCACCATCTCTCCCCAAGGGATGCACTACATCTCAGGACATACAAACTCTTTTGATGTGCAGAGTAAATGTCCTCACTTGAAATGTAGTGGAAGAAGTATCACTGTTTGAACAAGTTTAGAAGGGGTGCATTTCCTATACGATGTGAACAATCATGGTTTATATCGGTCATTTAGTAAACCAGGTGGCTTGACCAAGCTTGGTGCTAAACGTCCATAGGACTTAGAAGATGAGCTTGCAGCTTCAGCCCAACTAAATCAGGAAGTGGCCAGAGTCTTAGGACGCTGAGGATCATAGACCAGCAGTGCAGTGAGCAGTGCAGCAGATCGGTGGTCACTGACAGAGCTCACTAGTGTTGAGTTTCTACTGTTTCCCTGAGAATATGTCAGCCAACACTTACATCAATCTACTGTGACTCTGAGATTCATTACAAGAATTTTGTGGGGCAGCCCTTGCGAACCAGGATTCTTACCTGCAAGCTAATGTGAGCTCTGAGCTCCCTGGGGGCCTCTGGACCAGGCTGGGGAGAGGTGTGGGCACCAACCACTGTCCTGCTCTGAGTCTGGGTCTGTGAGCATCCCTGGTGGGCAGGAGAGGTCTGTGAGTGGGCAGCCTAGAGCGCTGGCAGTATTCTAGAGGGGTGTTGGGGCAGCTCCATCACCACCCTCCTGGGCACCTATTTGGTCTTCTTGGGACCCTCTAGCAAGCCTTGTCCTTCCCAGACCACCTGCCTGCCCTGACTCTGTCTCTTCTCCCTCGCCGTTCCAGTTGTTTGGGAACAATGGGCTGACTCAATGAGAGCCAGGCCAATACCCACCTCTCCTCTCGGGAGACCGTGCCTAATGGTGTCCACTGCAATGGTGTCCTCTGTTGAGGCTTATCTGGCCCAGGGACCACTGGGTCCCTATTGGCCATGGGGACCTTTCCTCCTGCAATTCCTGGGTGTTTTTTCTTCTATTTTATCAATACTTTGTCTTCATTCTCAGCTCCTTACTATTTCTCCCTCTTCTCCTCTATCCTTCTATTCTTTCCTTATCTATTTTTTCACCTTTCATTAAATATTTTTCTCCTTATTTCTCTCTTCTCTCTCCATTTTCCCCTATATCCCTCTTCTATCTGTATTGCTACAAATTCTAGAAAATCAACTTGAATCGGTCTAGGTAATTTGGGAATCCGACCACACGGAGAAGGGGAGGATTTAGCTGGGTCTCTGGAATGGCTGTAACTAAGAGGCAGCCCTGCCCTGTGCCTTCTGTGGATTAGCTTCTGGCATTCATTTTCCTATATTGGTTCAAAAATCTGAGGAAATGCTCGGACTTACTTGGCTCTGGCTGAGGGGAGTCTCAGATCTCACCACCTGTGAAGAGCTGATCTGATCAGGACGGCTCCCAGGCCACCCTACACTTAGCACCGAAGCCCCTGGATTGGGGGGTGGGGCCATGTAAAGACTTGATGTCCACCCTAATGGGGGCACTTAGAAGGGAGGGATGCTGGGAGGGCCATATTATCAAATTTCCTGTTCTTTGTCTCTCTCTCTCTTTCACTCTCTCTCCATGACCTTTTGCTTTCTTTTCTATTTCTCTGCTTTCCTCTTCTTATACATCTTATCTTTCTACTCCTCGCCTTCCTTTTTTCTCTATGAATTAAAGGACCTAGATTGCTATGAGTCCTGCTACTCAACATGTAACCTACGGACCAGCAGCATCACCTGGGATCTTGATACAAATATGGAATCTCAGCCCCCACCCCAACCTATTGAATAGAATCTGCATTTTAACAAGATGAGCAGGGGATTCCAGTACAAGCTAGATTGTGAGAAGCACTGACTGGGATGAACCAAGCCCCATCTGTGGGGGAAATTGTTTTGCCCCTTAACTATCCTCCAGCTGCCTGGATCAGAGGAGACTGTGCCGCCTGCTCTAGGATGCAGCTTATCCCACGCACGTGTTAGCCTGAACAGGTGATGCTCTCTGTAACAGGGCCTCAGGAAGCTTGCTCCAGTGCCCTCTGACTGCAAGACACCCTCTTTCTCCCTGATAGTCACCAACCTAGGGGGGCGGAGCCCAGGTATTTTCTCATTGTTATCAGTGAATAACAATCAAGTGGTTAAAGTTAGTCCTATCTTTGAGAACTATAATATTTCCTGAATCGCTATACTCTGCATTCATTAGGAGTTTATTCTTCATATTAAAAACTCATCAGAACTCTAATTCAGAAGTTATATCCTTTATGAGTTTAAGATGGAAATTGTTATTCAAAATGCATTGAATTCAACTTAGAATTTAAGTGCATTTTTCTTCCTATGCAGGCCCTTTGTGTGAAAAAGGCATTCTTCTAGGAAAGGACTGGCAAAATATATTTGAGAAAAATAAGAAAAGAAATTACTTGAAATAAACATAAGTTCTAGTATAAATAATTCTATTTAATAGGTAGCAGTAGGTCCTTAAATGAATATAAAATAGACATAGCAAATCGTTTGAACCTTTGTTCTTCTTTAGATCATTTCCAACCTAGAACACCAAGTAGACTAATTAATAAGGCTAATTAATATTGTATTGAAAGATTCACAACAGTCTCACAGTGCTCTAAGGGAGCAACAAAGGTGACCCCGAATTTGCAGGGCAGAAAAAAGACACGGAAATACATGGGGGTTGGGAAGGGGACTGTTTGTTACACCTGCACCACTTCATTTATTTAAGAGAAAGAGCTGATGCACATATGGCAAAATATTTACCTTGTTAAAATAAATCTAGATTATCAGTACATGCATATCTGTTTTGGGGGGATGTTTGAAATATTGCATAATCAAATTAATAAAGAATATTGGATTCAGGTTTAAAAGAATTACGTTTACTTGGTATAAATAGAAAGATCATATGACTGTGTAGTTTCAGAATAAAGAGGGGTAAGAACAGTGTCAAATCATAATAAGAAAAACTGGACTCAGATAAGGAGGGTTTGTATGTAAGGAAGCAGACACTCTGCTAAGTGTGAAGCTCTATTGGTAGAAGGAGCAGAAATTCTCTTGACAGAGATTCCTGCTAATTCAGTCATTTAAATATATGTTGGTTTATTTCAGGTCTAGGTTAATACATTTATTGCTAATGAGTTGATGACTCAACAGAGCCAAGCCCCACATCAGGTAGGAGGTTGCAAAGAAGGGTCCATCCTACCACATCAGGTAAGAGGTTGCAAAGAAGGGTCTGCAGAGTGTGCCTTGGCTGTCTGAGGCTTGTGCCAGCTCCAGGCTTGCCGATTTCAAGTTTGGCTCTGAGACTGGGTGGTTTGGGGCAGAATAGGAGCAGCATTTCAATGATTCTGTATCGATCTCTTCCATGTACTTGGCCTTGTCAGGGACACGGCCCTCTCCTTCCTAACCATTCACCTCATTACGTCAAGCGCATTGATCCCCGAGGCAGTGACTTTGTACCATGGACAGTCTTGTTGATTGCACTTACCATTGTGGACCACAGTTGAATTTTCTGTACATGTCTCCCCCTTCTGGGCTCTGAGAGCCATTAGGTCAGGGATTAATCTCCTCAGAGGGCCAGGCCTATTACAGATTCTCAATAAGGAGTTGTTAGATTGAGTTAAGGAAAAGTTGCTGTTCTCAAACAGACCTCAACCCAGATGGTTAGTTAAGTTAAAACTTAGCCAACTGTGTGATGCTGCTTGTGTGATGGGAGGCTTTCGGTGCCAAGCCTAAGTGTAACAAGAGGCTTAACACTTTTTCCCCACAAAGTTGTACAAGGACGATGCCCTACTGAACCTGAGAGAGAGGTGGTTCCATTTGCCCTTCATTGCAGGTCTCAGTGACAGTAGAGATAAAAGCTGGATTTGGTCTGTCGAAAACTCTCAGAGCAGCTGAAAAGGTTGAGGCAGAGAAGTGAATGAGACACCTGAGCTGCTACCACAAAGTAGCCGATGGGTCCCTGGAAACCCAGGATCCAGTAACAACTGCCTCTTGCCAGGGCCAGCTGCATTCGGTGGGTGTGGAGCGTCCTTCCTTCCATTTGTTGATTACAATCCTTCCCAACTTGAAAACCTTCACTCAAATCCCTTTTACTCTGTACTAAAATTGTGTAGACACGCCCTTCTTTTTCTACTCCTAGGATTTTTCATTTTTATTTCTCAAGTATTACTTTTCTTTTGCCATATTTATTCACCTCGTGCTTATTTCACATCAATTCTGGCATCAGGGACTACAGCTTGTTTATCCCGATATCCTTTGTACCTACTTTATTGCTTTGCAAAAGTAACGATTTTGCTCATTTGAATTGCCAGGTGTTATCAGGTTGGGAGGGAGGGGTGTGGTGGTGAGGAGAATTTTAAATATGCAGCAGGATAAATAGCAACTCTTGAGACATCTTACAAATTACAGTTTTACTTTTCCTGGAATGAAGTCGTTCCAGAAGTGGTGTTATTAGAGATATATGGAAATTAGGATATATTTTATGAAAAAGGTAAATCTTAAACAGTAATATGAACAGAGTATGGCAGAGTTGTGGGGGAAATAGCTTTAGAAGTAGACTTTTTTATTCATTTGGGAGATGGCAAAAGTATTGTTTTTGATCAAGAAAAGTAAATGATGGAAAAAGTGAATTTTTACCAAAAAAGGTGCTCCGGCAGCAGACTCATTGAAAGGAAGTGCTGCAGAGCCAAGTTTTGGGAAGGTGGAAGGCAGGACAGCCCAGGGAGCATCTCACCAGGCTTTCATGGAAATTCTTCCTCGTGACTGCAGTTCTGGCAGCTTAGCGTCATAGGATGTTGTACTAATAGTGGGTCTCATAGGGAACGACAGGCAAAGTCTACAAATTCTACAATTTGCACACATAATGTAAATGTACAGAAGGCACAGATATGGTATGTACTTCAGGCTATTCATGGGTGATTTCCTGGGTCTGTTGTTTTGACATAAAAGACTCAAGTGGTTTGGTACCAAACTAATTGGGATCTTGCGAAAATGGCCCCCAGCAGAGGTGGAGTGTTTGGAGCACTGCTGTGTTCACAGCCCTTGATAACTCCTGTGGTTTCTGCACTCTGCAGTCCTATGCCACTTAACACTTAGAACAATTTTCTGCCTTTGATGCAGACCACATTTTATATATTTGTATAGACAAAAGCAATGATGATGATGAAATTTTAAAATTTTGCAAAACAGGAAGACAGGCTTTGAGTACTTTTTTAAATATTAATATCACAGTCTCAAAACTCTGAGATGTTGAGAATTTCTGATCAGCAAACCTCAAACTTTCAGAGTGGCTAAGACTAGGGCAGCAGTTGAGAAGCTGGATGCTGTTCAAGCATGTTTAAGGGTCTCAGACAGAGAGAAATATTGGTTTAGACCAGGGGCCAGCCAACTTTCTCTATAAAGGGACAGATAATAAATATTTTTGGTTTTGTAGACCATGCAGTCTCTGTTGTGACTGCTCAACTCTGCTGTTGTGTGAAAGTAGCCAGAAGCAATATGTAAATGAACGAGTGTGGCAGTGTTCCAATAAAACTTTATTTAAAAAGCCACACAGCCAGCTGGTTCTGGCTTTAGGTTGCTTACCCCTGGTCTAGTCCACTTTGTATCTATTTAAGGTATGATGTACGGATTCAGTATGAAGAAATGAAAATTACAACATCAGTGTGACACAATGTAACCTCTCACACTTGAACTCCACAAAACCTTTGCTAATACTCTTGCTTAGGACAGTCCTTTTCAAACTGTGTCCTAGAAAAACTTTCTTTTCACTTTAAATGTATGCTTGTAATTTGATGTCTTTCAGAATAAGATATAGATAGTATACATCTGATCTATGATATTATTACATAGCATTTAGCATAAAACTAAGGTTAAAAAGAGAATCAATTTAAAGAAAACTATTAAACCAATAAGAAGTGTTATACTGAGTACTTAGTGAGTGCCTGACACTGCTTCATGCGCTTTATACATATTTATTAAACACATCCTCACAACAGCCCTCTTATGCCCAGTTTACAGAAAAGGACACTGAGGCATGAAAAGTTCAAGTTCACTATCCTCAAATCACAGAACTAGTTAGTGATGTAACAAGGATTTGAACCCTAGCTGTCTGGCTGCAGGGCCCACACTCAAACCACCTTAGCACAGTAGAGAGGATTCATGTTGGAGGTGAATAAAGTGATGATACAGGATGGGGATCCTCTTCCTCAGGGCATGGGAAGCAAGCACTCTCAGACAGTGCTGGTAGGAGCATAAAATGGCATAAGATGGGGATATGCCCAAAGCATATACCCAAAGCGGGATCTTGAAGAGATGTTTGTACACCCATGTTCATCACAGCATTATGCACGTCCTTGGAGGACAATTTCTATAAACTTAAGTGTTCAAAAGCACCCGCTATTTAGAGCGCTGAAGATGACAGCCCAAAAGGAGTAATGCTTTTAAGTCCTGTCAATATATCGTCTACACCAAGTAACAATTCCACTTCTAGGAGTTAGTCCCACAGGAACACTCAGAGGTGCGCAGAAAGTGCCTGTAAGAAAACTAAGTGCATTGTTTACAGTCAAGATCCAGTTTTCTGTCAATAGGTGAACACAAAGAAATTACGATACTCCATTTTATGGAATAATATAGTATTATATGGAATTCATTCCTTTGAAAACAATGAGGTTATTTAATTAATTGATCTGTTTATTTATTTGAGGTAACGTTGGTTTAAAACATTATATAAGTTTCATGTGTACAAGATTATCAAATGCATTTATTCATAATGAGATTTAAGAAACATTTTTTTTTTACAGCTAGGAAAAGGGATGTATTTATTGTGCTTCCATTAGAAATTTCCAAGATGAACATATACGTATATGTGCATGTAAATATAATTAGACTATTTCTGGAAGCATACAAGATAAATTATTAATAGCATTTCTCATTCTGGGTAAAGATATGCCATGAGTACGTGATGAATGGTATTTTTAAACTACATGCGTATATTGCTGTTCAATTCAATACCAGGTTTTGAAAGGATTAGAGGAAAAAAAGCAAAGGAAATACAAAATAGTTTTTTAATTGTGGTAAAAAAACATAACATTAAATTTACCATCCTTACCATTTTTAAGTGTATGGTTCAGTGGTGTTAAGTATATTCACATTGTTGTGGAATAGATCTCTAGATCTTTCTCATCTTGTAAAGCAAACTTAAACCCACTAAACACAAATTTCCCTCCCCATCCCCTCAGCCCTTGGCAAGCATCTCTCTACTATCTGTTTCAATGATTTTGACTACCGTAGATACTTCATATTAGTGAAATCATACAGTATTTGTCCTTTCGTGATGGTTTATTTCAAGTAGCATAATGTCCTTGAGTATCCGTATTATATAGCACATGACAGAATTTCCTTCTTTTTAGGGCTGCATAATATTCTATTGTATGTATATCCCAGATTTTGTTTATCAGTTGCTATGGTCTGAATGTTTGTATCCCACCAGAATTCATACGTTGAAATCCTAACCCCTTAAGGTGATAGTATTAGTAGGTAGGGGGTTTGGGGAAGTGACTAAGTCTTCCACTAAGAAAGGGCTTAGTGACTCATAAAGAGGCTCCAGAGAGATCCCTACCTGATTCCAACATGAGAGAATGCAACAAAAGTCTGAGACCCAGGGCTTCCCTGGTGGCGCAGTGGATGAGAGTCTGCCTACCAATGCAGGAGACACGGGTTCGAGCCCTGGTCTGGGAAGATCCCACATGCCGCAGAGCGACTAGGCCCGTGAGCCACACTTGCTGAGCCTGCGCGTCTGGAGCCTGTGCTCCGCAACAAGAGAGGCCGCGATAGTGAGAGGCCCGTGCACCGTGATGAAGAGTGGCCCCAATTGCCGCAACTAGAGAAAGCCCTCGCACAGAAACGAAGACCCAACACAGCCATAAATAAATAAATAAATTAAATTAAATTTAAAAAAAAAAAAAGTCTGAGACCCAGAAGAGGGCCCTCACCCAAACTTACTGGCACCCTGACCTCAGACTGTCAGCCTCTAGAACTGTGAGCAATAAATTTCTATTGTTTGTAAACCACCCAGTCTGTGGTATTTTGTTATATCAACTTGAATGGACTAAGAGATCTATTCATCCATCTACGGGCAATTGGGTTGTTTGCACCTGTTGGCTATTGCGAATAATGCTGTGATAAACATGGGTATACAAATATCCCTTCAAGATCCAGATTTCAGTTGTTTTGGACATATACCCGGCAGAGGAATTGCTGGAGCTTATTATGCTAATTCTATTTTTACTTTTTTTGAGGAACCTTCATATTGTTTTTTATAGTGGCTGCACCATTTTGCATTTCCACAAGGGTTCCAATTTCTCTGCATCCTCCCCTAAATAGTGTTTTTATTTGGTTCCCTTACGCACTGAAATAGCCTCAAGATATGTGGGGAGATGCAATCCACATGGACCCTGAGTGCTTGTGTGCTCTTTCTAGATAGGCTAAGAGTGAAGGCTCTAGCTGCATTTTATCCAGGCCATTCTCAGGGTGTGCTAGAGAAACAGCAGTCCTGAGAGATGAGAGGCCAGCCTCCCCCAGGCAAGGAGCAGGTCTGCATCTTCTCATTACAAGAGCAGTGAATCCCCCGAGCGTGGTGCTTGATCCTCCAAGGCAGCCCACTGCCTGCAGCATCATCCGTCCTGGACCCTTTGCATTACCTGTAGCACATAGGGAGGTTCATGGGAAACCGAGGCAGTATTCACTAAGCCGTGCCTCTGCCACGTGAACAGCTTCCAAAATGGTGCCATTTCTCAGATGTCTTTCTGGATGACCATGAACTATACGACGCTCAGTCTCTCTGTGCTGGTGTTTGGAATGCTTTCAGTTATCGTCTTTTCTCTTTCATGGTGCTTTTGTGCTGATCTTGTTTCCCAGATTATACACTCGACCTAAATTATGTCAAATATAAGATCTGTGTACTAACTGTTAGAAGTCAAACCATTTATATGGCCTTTTTATTAAACATAAAAAATATAAAAATATGCTCATTATTTACTTGAGAATTTCAGCTCAAATTGGGATTTAGACTTAAGTTTCCTTCATGTAAGTAGATTCTAAGTCATTTCCACAGTGAATATATTCCTAATACAGGCTTTTAGATGATAGAGATAAGAGTAAGTACTATTTCAACTTAAGAAAAACCTTTTTGGGTGACTTTCTTCTTTTTTAAAAATTAATTTTATTGAAATAGAGTTGATTTACAATGTTGTGTTCATTTCTGCCATGCAGCAAAGTGATTCAGTTATGTATATATACACATTCTTTTTCATATTCTTTTCCATTATGTTTTATCACAGGATATTGAATATAGTTCCCTGTGCTATACAGTAGGACCTTGTTGTCTATCCATTCTATATATAACAGTTTGCATCTGCTAATCCCAAACTCCCAATCCATCTCTCCCCCAGCCCTCCTCACTCTTGGCAACTTCAAGTCTGTTCTCTATGTCTGTGAGTCTGTTTCTGTTTCCTAGATAAATTCATTTGTGTTGTATTTTAGATTCCACATAGAAGTGATAGCATCTGATATTTCTTTTTCTCTGTCTGACTTACTTCACTTAATATGATAATCTCTAGGTCCATCTGTGTTGCTGCAAATGACATTATTTCATGCTTTTTATGGCTGAGTAGTATTCCATTGCATATGTGTACCACATCTTCTTTATCCATTCATCTGTCAATAGACATTTAGGTTGTTTCCATGTCTTGACTGTTGTAAATAGTGCTGTAATGAACATTGGGGTGCATGTATCTTTTCTAATTATAGTTTTCTCTTGATATATGCCCAGGAGGGGGATTGCAGGATCATATGGCAACTCTATTTTTAGTTTTTTGAGGAACCTCCATACTGTTTTCCAGAGTGGCTGCACCAGTTTACATTCCCAGCAACAGCGTAGGAGGGTTCCCTTTTCTCCATACCCTCTCCAGAATTTGTTATTTGTAGACTTTTTAATGATGCCCATTCTGACTGGTGTGAGGTGGTACCTCATTGTAGTTTTGATTTGCATTTCTCTAACAATTAGCAGTGTTGAACATCTTTTCATGTGCATGTTGGCCATTTGTTTGTCTTCTTTGGAGAAATGTCTATTTAGGTTTTCTGCCCATTTTTCAATTGGGTTTTGTTGTTGTTGTTGTTATTGAGTTGTATGAGCTATTTGTATATTTTGGAAATCAAGCCCTTGTTGGTTGCATCATTTGCAAATATTTTCTCCCAGTCCGTATGTTGTCTTTTCATTTTGTTTATAGTTTCCTTTACTGTACAAAAGCTTGTATGTTTGATTAGGTCCCATTTGTTTATTTTTGCTTTTATTTCTATTGCCTTGGGACACTGACCTAAGAAAACATTGGTACTATTTACGTCAGAGATTGTTTTGCCTATGTTCTCTTCTAAGAGTTTTATGGTGAGGTGGCTTTCTTCTGGCATATATCAGGGTAAGCTAGGGCTTCCCTGGTGGCGCAGTGGTTGAGAATCTGCCTGCCAATGCAGGGGACACGGGTTCGAGCCCTGGTCTGGGAGGATCCCACATGCTGCGGAGCAACTGAGCCCGTGAGCCACAACTACTGAGCCTGTGCGTCTGGAGCCTGTGCTCCGCGATGGTGAGAGGCCCACGCACCGTGATGAAGAGTGGCCCCAGCTCACCGCAACTGGAGAGAGCCCTCGCACAGAAACGAAGACCCAACACAGCCAAAAATAAATAAATAAATTTATAAAAAAAAAAAAAGATAAAATCAATCAGTTCAATTTAAAAAAAATAAAATAAAATAAAATAAAAGGATAAGCTGTCTCTGAGATTATATTACATTGGTTTGGGTGCATGGACAGGAGTGCATCTGTCTGCCATGCACCCTAAATACCTATAGGGTGAGCTCCGGACCTGAAGCACATGACTCATCTTCCAGTCATTTTCCCAATTACCCTGTGGTATGCTTGAAAACCTCTGCTTATTTTATTGGCATACTCTACCTTTCACTTTGTCCTTGAGGAGGGATCAGTTAAGAGCTAAGGAAGAGCAGTTTTGAAGAAGAGTCGAAGGTCAGGGCATTTTTCTAGAAGGAGCTGTGCATAAGAAAGAAGAAGGGCAGGTGGTGGAAATACCAGAACTTAGCCTCACACTACAGCTATGGCCAAGGGAGAGAAGTTCAAAATAAATAATGTTTGATGTGCATTAGACAAATGAAGTTTATTTGGATTTGAACTCCTGCCTTCTCTTTTGTGTTTTTTAATGTTCTTAATCATTCAACCTGAATGGCTTACCTTCCTCTCAGAGCTTTGAACATTTTAATGATTCAGTATCCTTCTTTTTTAGAAGAGAGAGAAGAGAAAAATCCCTTGAGCAGTGGAAAGAGATCCCTGGGGAGCTCTTGTGTATGCTGCAGCAAATGCTTTATTAGCTAAAGTTCCCACTGATGGAAAATTCAGACATAGGAAAAGCTCCTACATATTGGAAGAAAATTTGAGAGTTTCCAAAAAATATCGTCAGAATGGAATGCAAAATTACTGTGGCAACACTCTTTCATCCATATGTACCCAAGTAATAATAAGTGAAATGGTCAGTGAATTACATCGCCAATAAGTTTTCTATCCTTAGATGAAATAAATAATAAATACATGAGTCACTTATTAAAGGAACCTGACTGTGATATCTAGGGTCTTTTGAAAACCCTCCCCTGTCAAACAGTACAGGGCACCTTTAAACTGAAAGGAATTAAATCTCTCCCTGTATGAGTTTCCTAGGGCTGCTGTAACAAAGTACTGGAAACTGAGGGGCTTAAAACAACAGAAATTTATTCTCTCATAATTCTGGAGGCTGGAAGTCCAAAATCAGTGTCTTGGCAGGGCATGGGCAGGGCAAGGGTCTCGGGAGAATCTCTTCCAGGTCATTCACTTAGTTTATGATGTTGTCAGTAATTCTTGGAGTTCTTTGGCTTGTAGATCATCACTCCAATCTCTGCCTCCACTGTCATGGGGTGTTCTCCCTCTGTGTCTTTATTTCATCTTCCCTCTGTGCATGTCTCTTCTCTTCTTGTAAGGACCCAGGTCATATTGGATTAGGGTCCACTGTCATGACCTCATCTTAACTTGATGACTTCTGCAAAGACCAGATTTCCAAATAAGTTCACATTCACAGGTTCCGGAGTAAGAACTCCAATATATCTCAACGTGAACATGACAGTGGCCTGGAAGGACAGAGGTGGCTATAGTCAAACGATGCTTATCGTAAAGGAAAAGAGGCACTTTCTCATTTTGTTTGTTGTGCCCACTTTTTGTAAGGGAAGAAGAAGATTAATCTGGAATTGATGAGAAATTGATAAGAAATGCTCTGGACACCATGGCAAATGGAATGTGAGAAAATGAGCAGACAACACCCCTGAGTACTACAAGGAGTGGCGTCTAGAAAGGGAGGCTGGAGTTTGTGTCAAGGTGAAGAACCGTGGTTGGTGTCTGACATTTACTGAGTGTTTATTGTGAGCCAGGCATGGTTTTAAGCATTTCAGGTGCATCATATCATTTAATCTTTCTCCATGAGTGTCTTCATTTTACAGACGAAGAAACTGAGGCTCCGAGTTACACAATGGTCAATTTCTGTGTTACTCTGGAATATTCTAAGGTATGATTGAAGTAGCCCTTTATTTTCCTGTTTATTATTATGATTAATTACGTGCAGTGAGATAGATTCCCAGAGCACAGAGAAGAAAGAGAGGATGAGAGGGAGGAAGACTGTACAACGCAATCGTGTTCTTGGTGGGGCAGAGGCAAGTCTGGGTCACCTTAGGGCTGGGTTTAGGAGGTGAGGGTGCACCCAAGGGCAGTGGTCAGAAAAGACCTGGAGAACTGCTGACCTCAGGATCCTGAATGGACACCTATGTGCTGTGGTTTTGCTGTTGTCCCAGCCCAGGCTGTGGCTCTGTTCTTAGGGATCTGCCATCTTTGCTCAAGGTTCCACATAGAAACAAAGATGCTGGATTGTTTGGTGCCTTTGTGAATTCTGTCTCCCTACTGGGAGTGAGATGTAGAATAGACACAGATGTTCCTGCCAGGTTTGGAAGCCAGCGATGAGGAGTTCAGCGTTGGACAAAACGCATTCCCTGCTTCATAAAGGGGTGTGGACTTGCTCAGCTCAGGACCTGGGGCGTCTTGGTTCAGGGAAATGAGAGACAGAGCAGTTCCAGGCCAGGCTTTGCTTTTCTGCCCTCTTATCTGGACACAACCTCTCTGAGCATCAGTTTTTCCTGAGTCTTTGTCCTTTACTGGTCCTTTCCTCAGTCATAGGAAGCCCTCAAGATGCATCAAGATGTATATTATTCCCTAAATCAATCTGAACCCAATGCTTGGTCCTCAAGAACTACCTTAGGCCAAGAATCAACCAGGGAAGGGGAGGAAGGATGAAAGGAGGATGCAGGGGAGAGGTGCACAGGTAAGGGTCCTAGCTCAGCTGTCACCTGCAGAACAGAAGCAAGTGGCCTTGATTGTTCACACCTCACTTTACCTGCCTCCAGGTTGGAGCCTGAAGAGCTTGACTGGATTCACTTCTCTCTATTAGAAAGTTGTTAGGTCATTTTCAAATTTCATTTCAATTTATTTTCTCATTTACACTTACTTTGGTTTTGCTTTCTGCTTTTTTCTCCTGATTTTGGCTTTATTACTTTCAAGTAACACTTTTCTTTCAATCACCATTTTCTTCTTAATGCCAGTTTACGTTGTTTGCTAAGGGCTGATTTTGTTACCTTCACTCCTGTTTTGTCTATTTGACAGCCCCCTGAGATGATCTGTTTACTGCACTGTGTTCCCCAAGAAACAGTGGGGAAGCTGCCTAACAGACAGTCTCCTGGGAGACTTTCCGCTACCCGTTTTCAGTGGGAAACAGTTTCAGTCAGAACTGGCTCGCTCATCATAGCTGGGTAATATAAGCATCCAAATCACAGGGGGTGGGAGCACGTGGCCTCTCGGCGTTTATCTTGATTGAATCATGGGTGTGTAACTTTCCGTCGTTCAGCTCTTGATTTGTATTAATGATTCAGAGTTCATTACCTTAAATAAAAAAGGTGTTCCTGCTGGCAAGAGCTAGATAAGATTGTGGGCAATTTGAGACTCTCACTGTGTGAAGTTGATGATGACTCTATTCCCTGGTAAGAACTGAGAAATTCTGTCCTGTCCTGCCACCGCGTGACACCAAACAAGGTACAGTCGCAATGGGCTTTGTGTCACTGACATGAAATTGAGGGTGGGCGTGGTGGCACCCACCCAGAGTGCCCAGGAAATCTGCAGCAGTGGCTGGGACGAGTAGAGTTTCCCATTACCACAGGGAGTTCATAGGCAGGAAACTTTCTGTTTCTCATTGTATCAGTCTGGGTCTCATTGCTAACATTTCACCTAAATGAAAATGCACTTTTACTTTGTTTAAATTTTTCTTGTGGTAAAATATACATAACATATAATTTACCCTTGTAAGTATTTTAAGTGGCATTAAGTGCACTCACATTGTTGTGTCACTATCACCCCACTATTCATCTTCAGAATTTTTTTGAGAGGTAAAACAACTAATATTTACTGTGTATATTTTTTATACAATTTTTAAAGGTTACACTCCATTTTCAGTTATTACAAACTATTGGCTATATTCTTCGTGTCGTACAATGCGTCCTTGTAGCCTCTCTTACACCCAATAGCTTGTACCTCCCACTCCCCACCCTTTTTTTGCCCCCCTCCCCCCGCTAAACACTAGTTTGTTCTCTATATCTGTGAGTCTGCTTCTTTTTTGTTATATTCACTAGTTTGTTATAGGTTTTAGATTCCACGTGTAAGTAATATCATACAGTGTTTGTCTTTCTCTGTCTGACTTCTTTCATTCAGCACACTGCCCTCCAAGTGCATCCATCAGAACTTCTTTCATCGTCCCAAACTGAAACTTGCTACCCATTAAAATCTAACTCCCCATTTCCTTTCTTTCTCCAGGCGCTGGTAATCACCATGTTACTGGCTTTATAAATTTGAATAGATACCTCATATAAGTGGAATCATATAATTTTTGTTCTTTTGTAACTAGCTTATTTCACTTAATGTTTTCAAGGGTCATCCATTCTGTGGCATGTGTCAGAATTTCCTTCATTTTAAGGCTGAATAATATTCCACTGTATGTATATCCCAGATTTTTTTAATCCATTCATCTGTTGGTAGATATTTGGATTGTTTCCACCTTTTGGCTATGGTGGATAATGTTGCTGTGAACATGAGTGTACAGATATCTCCTTGAGACCCTTCTTTCAACTTTTTTGGATATATACCCAGAAGTGAAATTGCTGGATCATATGGTAATTCTATTTTTAATTTTTTGAAGAACTGCCATAACAGTCTTGCAAGTGGCTGCACTGTTTTACATTCCTACCAGCAGTGCACGAAGTTTCCTATATATCCTTGCCGACACATCTTATTTTCCATTAAAAAAAAAAATAGCCAATCTAAACGGAGTGAAGTAGTATCTTAACTGTGGTTTTGATTTGTATTTCCCTAACAAACATCTTTTTCTGTGCTTATTGGGCATTTGTGTATCTTCTTTAGATAAATGTTTATTGCAGTACTTTGTGCATTTTAAAATCAGATTGATTTTTTTGTTGTTGAGATGTACAAGGTTCTTTATATATTCTGGATATGAACCCCTTATCATATATATGATTTGCAAATATTTTCTGTTGTTCCATTGGTTGCCTTTTTCACTCTGTTGATAATGTTCTTTGATGTATCCAAGTTTTAAATTCTGTTGTTGTTTTGATATTTCTTCTTTTTCAATGTAAGCATTTATAGCTATATGTTATATTGTTATCTATTTTGGCTTATGTTGTCTGTACTTTTGGTTTCATATCCAAGAAATCATTGCCAAATCCAATGTGATGAAATTTTTATACTATGTTTTCTTCTAAGTGTTTTATAGTTTTAGGTCTTATGTTTAGGACTTTGATCCATTTTGAGTTAATTTTTGTATATGGTGTAAGGTAAGGGTCCAATTTTATTCCTTTACATGTGAATATCCAATTTTCCCAGCACCAATTGTTGAAAAGACTGTCCTTTCTGAATACATGGTACCCTTGTTGAAAATGATTTGTAGATCACTTTGTGAAACATTGACATCTTAAAAATATTAAGTTTTTTAATCCATGAACACAGAATGGTTTTCCATTTATTTGTGTCTTTAATTTCTTTTAGCAATGTTTTGTAGTTTTCAGAGTACAAGTCTTTTGCCTCCTTGACTAAGCTTATTCCAAAGTATTTTATTCTTTTTGATAATGTTGTAAATGGAATTGCTTTCTTCATTTTATTTTTGGATTGTTCCTTACTAGTGTATTGAATTGCAACTGATTTTTGTGTATTGATTTTGTATCCCGAAACATTGTTCCCTGATTAGTTCTAACAATTTTGGGGGGGGGGGTGGTGGATCTTTAGGGTTTTCTACATATAAAATCATGTTGTCTGCAGAGATAATTTTACTTCTTACTTTACAATTTGGATGTCTTTCATGCCTAATTTCTCTGGCTAGGACTTGCAGTATTATGTTGAACAGAAGTGACAAAATCTAGCATCCTTGTCTTGTTCCTGATCTTAGAGGAAAAGCTTTCAACCTTCACCAAAAATTATCATGTTCAGCGTGGGTTTTTCATATATGGCTTTTTATTATGTGGAGGTAGTTTCTTCTATTCTTAGTCTCTTGAGTGCTTTTATCATGTAAGTGTGCTGACTTTTGTCAAGTGCTCTTTCTGTATCAGTTGAGATGATCCTGTGCTTTTCCCCTTCATTTCATTAATACTGTATATGACATTGCTTGTTTTCTATATATTGAACCACCCTTGCATTCCAGAAATAAATCCCACCTGGTCATGGTGCATAATCCTTTTAACATGCTGCTAAATTTGATTTACCAGTATTTTGTTGAGGATTTTTGCATCATTGTTTATAAGGCATGTTGGTCTACAGTTGTCTTTTCTTGTAGTGTCTATGTGGCTTTGGTATCAGAGAAATGCTGGCCTCAGAATGAGTTAGAGAGTGTTCCTTCTCCTTTAAGTTTTGTAAGAGTTTGAGAGGATTGGTGTTGGTTCTTCTTAGTTCTTCTAAATATTTGGTAGAATTCGTCCATGAAGTCATCTGGTCCAAGGCTTTTCTTTGCCAGGAAACTTTTGGTTACCAATTAAATCTCCTTACTCGGTCTATTCAAATTTTCTGTTTCTTTTTGATTTAGTTTTGGTAAGTTATGTGTTTCTAGGAATTCATCCATTTCACCTGGATTATCCAGTTTTTTAGTGTACAGTTCATAGTAATCTCTTATAATCCTTTTATTTCTGTTAAATATGTAGCCATGTCTTTGTCTTTATTTCTGATTTCAATTATTTGAGTCTTCTTTTTTTTTATTTTCCTTAGTCAATCTAGCTAAAGATTTGTCAATTTTGTTGATTTTCAGAGAACCGACTCTTGGTTTCATGGATTTTTTCTATTGTTTTTCTAGTCTCTTTGTTTATCTCTGCTCTAATCTTTATTATTTCCTTCCTTCTTTGAGCTTTCAAGTTAATTTGTTCTTCTTTTTCTAGTCCCTTAAGGTGTAAGGTTAGGTGGCTGATTGTGATATGTTTCTTCTGTTTCAATGTAAGCTTTTACATTATATTTTCCTCTAAGTACTGCTTTCCCTGCATCCCATGAGTTTTGGTAAGTTGTGCTTTCATTTTCATTTTCATTTCATTGTTTTCTTGATTTCCTTTAGTTCTTTGTTGGTGTATTCCTTTAACGTTTTGAGCATACATAAGATAGTTGTTCTAAAATCTTTTTCCAGTAAGTCCAAAACCTGTTTCTTGAGGTATGGTGTCTGGATATTTATTTTGTTCCTTTGAATGAGCCTAGTCTTACTGTTTCTTTGTCTGCCTGGTGATCTTTTGTTGAAAACTGGGCATTTTACAAAACAGCCACCTCTCCCAGTCTTCTTATACTTGCTCTACACAGGGGAAGACCTTTGTAATCAGCCTAATGTGATGTCTTAGGGTCTTTTCAGACCTGTGTTGTCTCTGGACCAGTGCGTGTGTTTTTTTTCCCCAGTTCACCTATTTATACATCTGCTTTTAAATGTCTTGCTTTTCTAAGAGTCTCACTCTTGCTTACTCTTGGGGCCTTAGCTGTCCTATTGTACTCCTCAATCAGTAATCTCTTGTCCTTGGTGTCTGTGGGTCTATAGTTACCTTTGCAACCGTTTTTACAAATCATACCCGCTGCTTCCCATGGCTCCCTTATTCTGAGATCTGAGCCATTTTTGTTTGTCTGAACTCTGAGTTAGGTGTCAAAAGACCAGTCCTTAGGCAGCCCACAGACAGGTTAGAACATTGCAGATCAGTCTGCTCTCTCTCAGGTTTGCAAAAGGGGGCTGGGGATCTGGCTGCCACTTTCCTCAAGCTGCACTAAAAAGTGACTAAAAAATGCCACAGGTTTCCTACCCTTTTAAATGTGACATTTTTTTGATGGTGCGTTCGCTTGGTTGTGGTAGATCTTTGACTCATTTCTAGAGTTTCTATAATGCCTTTTTAGTCTGTTTCTGGTTATGTACTTCAATCAAAACAGGAACATATTCTCGTCACTGCTGGAAGAAAAGAGTCTTTACTCTGCCAACCTGTCACGTGTGATGGATCAAAGGGCCCTTAGGACTGCACGTGGACACTGTCACTTTTTACAGAGAACCAATTGACCTTGTATAACTGGAGATGCTTCCCCTCAAACACAGCTCTGCTCCCTCTGCTGAGGGTGGTGTCAGTCTCTCCCGATGCTGCTGGAAATGGAACACTGCATGCCTGGACACCCCACAAAAATAAAGGGTACTGACGTGCTCCCAGGCCAATACTTGTTCAGGAAGTGAGAGAAGTACTGTAGATATAAAAACATGCCAGTTTCTAAGGCAGCCTTCACTCCACATAGGAAGTACATGGCCAGGATTTGATTTGATAAAAAATTAGTATCACAGTTAGAAACCAGACCTGACCCTGAGCTCCCTTAATGACTTCCTCTAATGTCTCCCTGTTGACCCACCCAGGCCTTATCTTATCCTGTGTCTGGCTATCATTGGCTCTGCCGGTCCCCTAAGCCCTTCCCTGCCCCAGGATCTCCTCTCTCTAGGTGCATTTCAGGTGACCTACACTTACCAATTTCTATCAGATGTTTCCTGAGGGCCATCTGGATGTGATCCTAACAACCCGGGCTGAGTGATGCCACTTTGTGGATTCACTAAATGACACATTTCTGTGGGTCACGTCCTCCCAGCCCAGCGGCCCTAACAAGCACCAGCACGGAAGCTGCTGGCAAACGCTGGGAGGAGCCCTTAGTACTGCAGGGAGCTGCCGGGGGCAGCCTCTCAGGGCCCCACACCCAGGGCTCATCCCAGGAGACACTCCTGAGGAGGGGAAGGCAGGGCTGTGCCCTTGAGGAAGGAGGGACCGCTCACCTCTCTGACCTCGGGCTGGAGAAGGACGAGGGCTCAGGACCGCGGAAGACGGCAGGGAGCTCGCCCTCCCTGAGAGCTCGGTGCCAGGCGAGGAGGTGAGACCCTGCTCACTGCCCCTCCCTCCGGAATGCAGTCACTGCTACTGAGAACTCTACCCCAGCCCTGATTTCATTGTGGCTGGTTAGAAAAAAGGGAAAACAAACAAAACTAAAACCAAAACCTGACTCTGCACCAGAAGATAAATGAACTTCCATGTGTATGTAGCACCTTTTAAGGATTTGTCTAATTCCAAATGAAATGATCTCTATTTTAACTCATTACTGATTACTAATTTTCTTCATTTCAGATACAGTCTATAACAATAGATTCCCGTCTGTGTTCTGAAGCAAATCCCCCAGCCTCGCCTCCCACCCCTGTGGGGCCTGGGGAGAGGGGAGGCATCTTCCCCCAGAGAAGGTGGGCATATGCCCCCCTCTCCCCCGTGCCTCCCTGGTCACCCCCTTGCCTGGGGACTGCGGTCTCCCTTCCTTACTCTCACACTCAGGGCCCCTCACAGAGTGGCCCTGACCTGACTCCCCAGACTCTTCTCACCATCCTGTTTCCTAAACTTCAGCCAAGTTCCGCCCAGCATCCTGCTTGTCCGGAGAGTGTACCGCCTTCTTCCAAGTCCAGGCCTCTGCATGGAGGTTTGCTCTACCAGAAATGCCCCTCCTCTTGTGGCAACAGTTTAAATTCCTCGTTATTAAATTACAAATCTGCAGCCTCCTCCTCCTTGAGCGTTGCCTGATTTCCCAGCAAACGTATCTGCTGCAATTCCCTGCAGAATCACGTCAGGTCAGGGGCCACTTGGTGCTAGTTTCGGTTCCTGCATCCCAGCCCGTGCATGCCTGAGCGCACAGCTCCGTCTCATTTGTCTCTGCCGTGGGTGTTTCCTCATCAGTTAGTCTCCGTAAACGTTGTGAGTGAAGTATTTTCTACATTTCCGGGTATAAGCAGCTGCCATCTCATAAGATAACTTTCTTAAAAGAAGTGATTCACGGTGTATAGAGCATATTGTAGTTTAACCAGTGGTGGGGGGCAGGGTTGATACAAGTTTCTTCTCATTATTCCTAATACCAGCTCACCAGAGTGATGCTTAAAGGCAAGGACAGTTATGCTAATTTTTGCAGAATAATTTTTAATTCACAAAAACCATTAATTCTAAGACTGAAAAGTTGTATGTGAGATAAGCGTATGGTTACTACATCCACAAGCAAATTTTTACAGCCCTGGGACATTATGATGCCCTTAAATCCTCCTGGAACAGGTTGAAAGTTAAACTGCATTGAGGATTTCTGAATTGCTGATACTATGATATACTATAGTTTTTTTTTTTTTTTTTTTTTTATTATTTATTTATTTATTTATTTATTTATGGCTGTGTTGGGTCTTCATTTCTGTGCAAGGGCTTTCTCTAGTTGCGGCAAGCGGGGGCCACTCTTCATCACGGTGCGTGGGCCTGTCACTATCACGGCCTCTCCTGTTGCGGAGCACAGGCTCCAGACGCGCAGGCTCAGTAGTTTTGGCTCACGGGCCCAGTTGCTCCGCGGCATGTGGGATCTTCCCGGACCAGGGCTCGAACCCGTGTCCCCTGCATTGGCAGGCAGATTCTCAACCACTGCGCCACCAGGGAAGCCCCCATAGTTCTATAGTTCATCTAAATTAATAAAATGAGATTTAAAAATCACATTCAAAATTGAGCAAAAGCCAAACTAACTCTTTTCGTATTAATTAAATGATAATAATGAGAAGTATGATTGTCCCTTTTGTAAAACATACCAAAATTGTATGTTAGATTACATTCACTTAGCACAAAATGTCTTTCAAAAATAAATTGTAAGCACTAAACAATCTGAAGGATACGCCTGTATAGTTTTAGTTGCATATCTGCGTGTATCTGACTGACATGCCTGACAGCTTGTAATTCATGTTTTAAAAAATGATTCAGTATTTTAAAAGAATATAGCAGAAGGATAGCTTCTTATGCCTAAATCACCTGTTGTGCAAGGTCCTCACTCTGGTGCATTTTACACAATAGGGTTTTATTAGTCATAAACCATGGCTGACAGTCATAAGCGCCGGTGTAAATGGGGAGAATGAAAATAAAGATTGGGCCTGAGAAACTGAGCTATTGTGAGCCAAGGTCCAGGAAGCAGACTCTCTAATAGCTTATTGGGTGTCTAGGAGCCAACAGAACCTTCTAGATAGTCTGTATAGGAAATCATCTAGCTTTCCCAAACTACATACATTTGGAATTAAAATTCCATTTGCTTCCAGTATCATTGTAAATGGGGGAGTAAGTCCCCCTTGTAGGGTCTTTAAGGGCCACTGCAATATTTCTGCAGAAGAAATTACAGGGTTTATTATACTCACAGGTCCTAGAGGAGAAGACAGGGCGCACCTCACCATTCAGCAGCCACCTAGCAGGTGGGGAGTCGAGAGAGAGTGAGGACCTTGGGCAAGTCTGGGTGGAGCAGAAACAAGGCTTGAGGAGATTTCATTGTTTCTTGGAATGTCTAGGTCACAGTCGGGGAGGGCAAAAAGGGAATCTTGCGGCAGGAACCAGCCTGGGCACACCCACGCACCTGGTCCCCTGGGTGTTGAGGCAGCAGGAAAATAGGAAATTTAAAAAAAAATTTACAATCCAATCATCTTAACTCTTTATTCTCATTTTCAACCTTATTTTCCAAAATATACAATCCTTAGTTCTCCGAAAGTTAGGGAGAGGAAACTGGCTTCCTATTAGTTAACGGTGATGCAACATTGAAACACTGGACATCCTGCTGAGGTTTCCATGGTGTCCGCTGGGCTCTGCAGCACCCAGCTCCTGGAACTTTTCAGACTCCTCAGTGAATTCATTATTGTTTAAAAGAAAAGAACACCCCGTCTTTCTGTTTTTGTTCCTTCTGTCACTGTTTTTATTCTACCTTGCCTCATTCTACAAACCATCGGCCATGGAACTCCTGTATAGTTTTTCATTGTACGTAAAACACCAATACATCTTCCATCGTGGAGGTAGTCAGGGCAATCACTGTTACCTCTCTTTTGCACAGAAAAATGGAGGTTCATGGAGATTAAGAGATGTATACAAAGTTGGAATCACAACAGGTCAGGAACTCTAATTTAGTTCTTTGGACTTAAAAAAATATTGTTTTCTCCACAAATTCATCACTGCCTCACTAAGTTTATATGTGCAGCAAACATGGACAGAAGGCTCTTAGGTCTGGGCATTCATCACTACCTCCAGGGAGGGAGCCCAGGGGCAGCGGTGCTGAGCGCTCTCACTGCCCTCAATCTCCCCCTTTGCTCCCCTGAGCTCAGGTAGGACCCTGCGGGCAACTCATATGGTCCCCCAGGGCTCTCCTAATGGGTCCAACATTGAAGCCAGGACACAGACCCCGTGGGGCCTGTAAACTGCCTGCCCATCTGCACGAGGATGACAGGCAGACTCAGTGATGGGACAGGCAGAGCCCACACAGAAACAGTAAGGAAGTCACCTGCTCCTCTGTGCTTCATTGAACCTTTGAGAGACAGGCACGGAACCGAAAATGCCATCCTTGTATCAGGACACCTACCACACTTATGTCACTTTCAAACACAAAGTCAAAGAGACTTTATGTCACTGAAAAACACAAAGTAAAAGCTTCTTCAAGACAGGAGGTGAACAGGAGAATTCTATCTTTGAATATTCCTACAATATTTGTAGTGAGTATTTAACATGAAAAAAGTAGTCAAAGTATTTTTCTTAAAATCACCTCCTATGCAGCTATAAAAATCTTTAAGAAAAGTAGTCCAGGATAGAAATATAATAGAGACTGCACACATTCATGAATTTATCTGCCTCCTAACAAGTCCAACTTGTGAAGTGTAGAGCATTTTATATGTTAGAGGCACAATTATAAATCGCTAAAATACCCGCTTGATCACACTGCAGTACATTGTCATTGCTTTACTTGAATGCTCACCTAAGATTTTTCTCTGAAATGTACTCAGAGCAGAGACAGTTATACAATGAAAGTGAGAAATTGTAAGAGCATAACACTGTCTTAGAAATAGTCCATGTAGAAACCACTTACCCCAGCACAGTCTTGCCACATGTTTTATGTTCTGTCCACAGAGCCAGCCCATGGCAGCTCATAGTAAGGCGGTCAAAGAGAGTGTGCTGTCCTTTCTCTCTTACCTACTCAGACATCAACATTTTCTCCTGCTCTTTCTGTGTCAGCTGCTCTCAGGTGAGAATAAAGGAGGTGAAAATGTGAGCTTTCCTAGGAAAGCACTGCCTCTGTCTCCCATCCTCTTCAGAGCCTTACACGGCGCCTGCTGGCAATTGTGGTTCAAGTAATATTGTTGGATGAATAAACGGATGAGAGACCCTGACTTCAAAGAGTCACTTTGTTGTACAACAGAAACTAACACAGTATTGTGAAGCAATTATACTCCAATAAAGATCGATTTTAAAAAATAATTAATTAATTTTTTTTAAAAAAGAATGCCACAAAGGGTAGTTCCATTTCAGAAAGACACTTCTTAAGATTGAAAAGTCTTTGAGATTCACAGTAAATCAATATTTCGATGCCATGGTGGCCCCTTAGACACTATGGGGAAGACTAGAAGGGATATTTTGAAAGACACTGACCATTTCTAGTATATTTCAAATCGTACCTCATGGTTTGCCCAGTGATTATAAATTTGATGCTGTTCATCATATAGTCCTTCTTTATAGTGAGGCGAGCGGGGGCTACTCTTCGTTGCAGTGCGCGGGCTTCTCACTGCGGTGGCTTTCTCATGTTGCAGAGCTTGCGGGCTCTAGAGCACAGGCTCAGTAGTTGTGGCGCACGGGCTTAGTTGCTCTGCAGCACATGGGATCTTCGTGAATCAGGGCTCAAACCCGTGTCCCCTGCATTGGCAGGCAGACTCCTAACCACTGCGCCACCAGGGGAGTCCCTGTAGTTTGTCTTCTATAGACGTTTATTCATCTGTAGTAGCCTGTAGTAGTCAGGTGTTAAGTTTAAAGCATTAATTCTGCTATCTTGCTTTTTAGCATTTTTGTGAATGAGATAAATCTTTGCTTTTACTTATTTGTAAAGAGTATATTATATTACATTATATATTTGCATTTCTGAAATTTTTATAGCTAAGACATGATAAAAACAGGGGAAGATCTGCTAAACTAAAATGGGGAATTTTCTTCTAAAACTTCGATCTAATGTCTGTGAAATAATCCAGAAGAGAAGTAATAACAAGCAGTTTTCTTTATACACCAGGGAACATCAGTGAACTCTTCCTTGCATTTCAACCAGTCAGACTGATTGAATTCATATTTAGGTGAGAGTGATTACGCTGTCGAGACAATTAAGTGAGGTGATCTAAGCCAAGTGCTTGGCTCAGGGCGTCATTTATGGGAAGCTCTCCACAAACACACAACATCATTATCATTATTATTTCATGAATAATTTGATAATATATTTGCTCCTGGCTTGGATTCTTCTCTCTTGGATACTTTTGCTAGCACAAAATTTTTTTTCAATTATTGTAAATTTCACTAAATTTTGGAAACTGATGATCTTTTGTTGCCTAATGGTAAAATACCATCGGATTCTGATTTGAAATGGTACATAGAAAAACTCCTCTCTCATGCAGTTAAGAAGTGATTAGTTAGCAGTGTGCAAAACATTCAGGTAGAAATAGTGCCTCCAGGAGTCTCTATTTCAGAATTCCCCAGATAAGGGTCAACTCCCTACTCCCTCATGTCAACCGACATGTTCATGTTATTGTAGCATGGTTTGTCATCCCGTTGGTTTGGAAGGAAACTAGGATGGTAGAAAGAAAGATGCAGTCCAACTTAAGTAGAACCTGTTTTTAAAAAGTGACCCTGTGATACTAGCCCATTAAAAGCTCCCTTAGAAACCTCTGACATCCCCAGGGTCAAACGTGCCTCATTCAGTGGCTGTTTCATTATCTCAGTCCAGTGGGTGTCATCCTAGGCACAAGCTCCACCATCACCTTTATTTTTGTTCTTCACTCTGTCCAGATCAGAAGCTGCAAGTTGTTAGGGAACCAAAAGTGCAGCCCCACTAGAAATGGGTAAAAAAAAACCCCAAATGTTTGTTTAGATGATATTATCTATCAGAGCTGGAGAGACAAGAAGCCAATCATGAGAGAAGAAGTCTCTGCTGTATATTAATGTGAACTTTTCTGGAACAACATGCTCTCTTTAGCTTTTCCACATGTCTATAATCACTAAGGGCTTGTCTAGCTACATGAAAAAAACAAAACCAAAAGCCCCACAACTGCCTAGAAGCTTATCAGTATCAGAAGGGTACATCATTTTAAGTCCATTCAGTATAACACCATGCAGCTGTTAAAAAAGAATGAGCAACACTGAGATGTTCTGACATGGAAAGATCTATAAGACTTGAGTGGTTTAAATGGAAACAGGAGGTTGGAGAATAATTTGCAAAATATGATTCCATTTCTGTTAAAATGCATGAAGACAGCTCATGAGTGTTTGCACAGATTAAAAATATGTATGACGATGATGGTAAAGGACTAGAAACACATCCACTGATGGTGACCCCTGGGAAGAGGGTGGGCAGGTGGGTAAGAGATGATTTACATGTTTTACTCTGTACACTTAGTCTTGGAATATTTTATAAGAATGCGTTGATGTCTATAAAGTAAATAATAATAAGAGCAGATGTTTAGCACTTACTATGTGCCTGGCACTGTTCCTCAAAGCATGCTTCTGAAGTGAGTACTGTAATCATTTTACAGATGGAAAAACCGGGACACAAATGGGCTGAGAAAATTGTCCAAGACCCCCCATTTAGTGATTGACAGTGAGGTAAACAAATTTATTCAATAGCATAAAGAGGGTTGGATCACATGAGCTCTAAGATCTCTCTTATTTTTTTTAAACGTTCGTTGTTGTTCTATTTTATTTTTGGCTGTGTTGGGTCTTTGTTGCCACCCATGGGGTTTCTTTAGATGCACCCAGCTGGGACTACTCCTCGTTGCAATGCACGGGCTTCTCATTGCAGTGGCTTCTCTTGTTGCGGAGCACGGGCTCTAAGCATGTGGGCTTCAGTAGTTGTGGCCCACAGGCTCAGTAGCTGTGGCCCACGGGCTTAGTTGCTCTGCGGCATGTGGGATCTTCCCGGACCAGTGCTCGAACCCGTGTCCCCTGCCTTGACAGGTGGATTCTTAACCACTGCACCACCAGGGAAGCCCTCTAAGATCTCTTGAGTGATCATGTCTCAAAGGGCTAAGAGGCTGGGCTATGGATTCAGATGTCCCTTGTAATAATCCAGCTCTGAAACTGGCTAGTTGTTCACCGGGGGCAGGTAACTGAGTCCTTCTGAGCCAGTTTCCTTATCTGTACAAGGTAGAGTAGGCACTGCCTCACAGCATTACAAGTGAGGACATATAGGGAGGAATGCCTAGAGACCCAGTTTGACCCTCAGAGTTGGTATGGAGATTATTTTAATCTCAAAACATTTGGGAATCAACAGATGCAGAAAGAGCTTTCCTTATTTGACTAAAAGCAGACATTTCTGAGAAATGAGGCTTCTATGATTCCCTCTTCAAGACAGGTCTACTCCCAGGAGAGAACTCAAGAGTAAACCTACCACAAATCCCCTCTCTGGGGAGATTCGCATAGAAGAAGGAAAGACCCCTTGAACGTGCAGACACAAAATAATCACAGAATTACTTATCGTTCATTTATTCTTCTAAAAGAATAGAAGTCCTTTCTTCCACTTTCCTTTTCTCTGCTAAGTTAGATATATAAACCTCTAACTTTAAACATTTAGTGAGATAGTTACTTCTCGTTAGCTCCCATATATATGAATAAACTTCTTCTCCTGTTAAACTATCTTTTGTCATTTTAATTTGCAGGCCCCTAATTACTAAACCTAATAGGGCAGAAGAAAAGTCTGCTTCCTGACACTAGCAATTGGTTGGTGAATGATACCATCATTGCCTGTGACTCTGAAATCACAAGATCATAGATTAATCTGCATATCTAAAGAGTCCAACCTGTACTCTGAGGTTAAAAATAAGATCATCAAAGCATAC
>NW_028122200.1:0-60000 GCF_965194805.1 Balaenoptera borealis
TAGCATCAGCAGAAAGCCGTTACTTACCACCTCTAGGACTGAAAGGACACAGGGAGGAAACTGTACTTCAAGAGCCTGTTGGGATATGAGCACAGAGGCCACAGGTGAAGAAATGCCCTGCTCTCTCTCCTCTTGCCCACTGACCCCTGCCACTGCCCCACCAACCCCAGTGGCTGAGCCCCAGTGGAAGCCAGAGGAAGGCCACAGAGGTCAGATTCCAGAGAGGTCAGACCGGGTGCAGAGTGGAAGAGGGCAGAGAATGGATCTAAGGGTGGAGCAAACGAGTAATAACCAGTCCCCACAGCTCAAGGGCTCAGAGTTTGAGGGCGAGGGAAGGCCTGAAGGGCTGACAGACAGACAGGCAGGCTACAAGATCAACTACAGCATCACACTGATGTCCCACTGATACCCGGAAGCCAATTCAAAGGACAGTGAAGACTCTTCTCATTCTGGGAGAGAGAAGCAGTCAGGAGTCTGGGATTTACAGTTGTGCAGATCTGGGATGGAGTCCTGGTTCAGCCTTGCTCTGGCCATGTAACCTTGGGCAAGCTATTTAACTTCCCCATGGCTCAGCTTGCACTTCTGGATAAGGAGCATCATACAGGATTATTGGAAATTGAATAACGCTTATAAAGAACTTAGCCCATTTCCTGACTTATAATAAATGTGCCAAGATGGTTGTTACTTATACAAATTAGGAAATCAGTATCCCACTGAAGCTCCTTTAGAGAAAAGGGGGGAGGGTCATTATGAGGATGAGGAAGGTCCAGGAGAACTCAAGGGCAGGGGCACGGACTCTCTTCAGAAAGGGACCCCAGGCAGGACCCCAGGTGGTATCTGCTCTCCGTCTCCTGGTTGTACTTCTTTCTGTGCGTCTTCATCCTCCTCCCTCTCCGAGCACTTGTTGTCTGTTTTACTGTCCACACCGTGGACCGTGGCCACCCAGTAAGGTTCCTGAATATTGTCCAGTCACAAGAATTTCCAGTCACCCAACCCCACCCTCTGGCTGGTCCTCAGCCCTAGCGCTGAAGTCCTGGGAGAGAGATTCGACTGGGCTGACTCAGGTGAGGAGTCCACTCGGGCCTGGTCACCCTCAGCCTGCTGGTTCTCTTCAGGTGGCCCCTGCAGATTCACTCCCAGCCCCTGTTTGCCTGCCCCCTGCCCTGGGAGGACTGCATCGAAGTTCTTCCTGGACTTTGGCTTCTGCTTGAGTGTGGTCAGTGGGGAGCCCCAGCAGAACAATGGAGGAAAGGAGAGGATGAGGCTGGGGCCCCTCCCTGCAGGGCCAGCTGGGGCGGGCTATGTGCCTACGCGGAAGCCACAGCTGCACTCAAGGAGACCCTCTCGGCAGGATGCTTAGGTTCCAGCAACCATTCCCTCTTCCTGCCCCTTCAGGACCAGAGGTTTCAACAGCCTGGCTATTGCTCAACCTTGAGCACGGGCACTGTCCCTCATGGTCTCCCTACACCCCGCTGACCACACATGTTTAAATCGCCCCTTTGTTGGACACTCCTTGAATTAATTTGAATATGCTGTCTGTATCCTGCTGGGATCCTGACCAACACACAAGGCCAGGGAATGGAGATAAAGACTCTTAATAAATGAGGCTCCTAGGGCCTACACCCACTGGAGGTCGGGGGGTTACTGAAGGTAGAAAGCTCAAGGTGTTTCCTATGTTGTTAATGTGGCTGTCATTTTTATTATTACTAGTATTATAAACATCATTAATTGCTTAGAACTTCTACCCATTCTCAAAGACCGGATATTGGATTGGAGTCAGCCTCTATTTCCCACACAACTCAAATACAAAAGGCCTCCAAGAATACAGCCACATGCATCCTTAAGGCTCGTACACTGTACTTCTCCTAGTTTCCTACATGAGCCTCCACAGTCCTTAACCTGAATTTTTTGCCTTTGAAAGAAAGTTATACTTTGAAAAGCCTTGGTGATCCCCAGTTTCTTGGGCCAAGTGGTGATACTGGCAGAGCTCTGGAGGACCCAGGGCTGACCCAGCTGCCCAGAGAACACAGATTTATATGCAAGATGACAACTCTGATCACTGGCAAGGGAGGGGATACAGCTCTCCCCTTTAAAGCAGGGCTCTCAGAATTACTGTCAAACCATGAAAAAGCTCAAAGCCTCAACCTCAAAGACTCTTCCATTCTAGCTGATCACACACCCCTCTCTCTGCTCTCATTTCCACCTAGAAAATATACTCTTTCGTCAGTGATTAAATAAACCCACTAACCTGCTTCCAACATTAGGAAGAGGTTACTCCTATTTAACTGTTTACAATGCACCAGAAATCGCTGAGGGCACTGGGTACAAAATGCATGCTCTCCTTCCACTCTGAGATTACATGCCTGCTATAAGAGGTAGAATGACCCCCAGTACTGGGGTTAAACATGCACATTCTTGATGACAAAATATATCGTTCCACATAGCAGAGGTCATTTTGTAAAATTAAAAGCAAACATCGAGTGGAATCATTTTTCCTGCCCAGGATGAGCCTTATAAGATGAAAATGAAAAGTGGAGAAAATAAGTATTCATTTACTAAGCCAGTCATCTGATTTTTTTCTAGCTTGTTTAAACATTTGTGAGTCCAGCATGGAGTCCCACTCTCCAAGCTCAACGTTTCCATCCAGTTGATCCTGCAAGAGAGTTATCAACATGACCTGTTGCCATGGAAACAATGGTGAGGTCACATGCCCAGCACAGTGACTTTTTGGTGACTTTAGGAGAGTTAGATCTAGTTGAAAAATCTAATTCTGTCATTTAATAGCTGTGTGACCTTGGGCACATTAGTGTAACTCTCTGAGCCTCAGTTTCCTTACCTGAAAATTGGGAATAATGGTAACGGCTCTCTCTAAGAGTTCTTATAAGAATCAAATGAGATCAACTGGGTAAAGTACTTGGTATGATTTTTGGCACTCTATGTGCTCAGGAAATGTTATCTGCTCGTTGTTATTATAATTAGGAAGTTAAACCATGTTTTCATTCATTCATTCATAATCTAATCCATTTATTTCACAAATAATCATTGAGCTTTACTATGTTGCAGATGCTGATCTAGACGGTAAAGATAAAATAAGGAACAAAATTGACAGAGTTCTGCCTTCACAGAGCTTATATTCTAGTGAGGGAGAAAGACAGTTAACAATAAACCATATATACATGAAATATTCTATCCGGTAGTGGTACATGCTATGAAGAAGCTTGCAGCAGGATAAGAAGAGAAAGGGGGCCGGTTGAGGGACAAGGGGAGCTATTTCAGATAGCATCCTCTCTGAGGAGACATTTCAGGAGAGACCAGAAAGCCCCATGACAGGACAAGTCTGTGGATGTGTGGGAAAGAGCAAGGGCAGGAGATGAGCGGAATAGAAAGTAGGTTAGGGAGACAGGGGCACAGAGAGAAAGGGAGAACACTCATGTGTCTAATGTTAGGAAGCGAGGACACTTGTGCATCTCAGACTTGTTAATGAGTGAGATAATGGAGGTTGTCAGAGCAGTAACAGGAAACAATACAGCATGGCGATAAAGACAGAAAGCCCCGGAGATTCCTGCTGCCTGTAAGAGAGTCTCAGCTCTGCCACTATCAGCTCTCAGTGTGGTCCCCCAATCAGCAGTAGCAGCATCACCTGAGATCTTACTAGAAATGCAGAATCTCAGTCCACACCCTAGCCCTACATTTCAACCCAGATGATTCATAAACTCGCTAAAGTCTGAGAAGCACTAGCCTAGGACTTTTCACTTAACCTCTCTGGCTCTTAGAAACACCATCTTCAAAATGGGTATCATAAACATAATTCCCTCATAATATGGTTATTGTGAATTTTAAATAAGCTTGTAACAATAGAGTGCGCAGCCCAGTGCTTGAGACGTTGTGATTGCTCAATGAATCGTAGCTTTTGCATTTAATCCTTGGTAGGTTAACACACCAGAGGGCTAGGTCCTGAAGGTCTGGATTAAAGAGGATGAAATCCCTGTATCCTTCATGAAGCCCTGTAAGAACCCAGGATGCTAAGGGAGTGTTCGCTTTGGATTCCTGGGAACTGTCACTGTTGCTTGTTGACTGCTTTGACCTCTACTTGGAACCTGTACAGAGGGAATGGTGACCAATTCTGCTGCACCTTCCCTGAGACTGCTGGCTCCAGAAAGACCCACCCCCTTGATTATACAATGAAGATCATCTTCACTTGTGAAGAGAGCACTAGAGCTTTATATCAGCAGTGCCTGCAGGAGGAGTCAGGTTTCTTTTAATGAAGGTGGTCTGCCGGGACCCACCCAAGCTGCTTGACGAGGCTCCCCTGTGATTCATAGCTTTCACCAATGGTTTTCCTCCATGGGAAATTAGCTGGCTCTGGAGAGGCTCAAACCTGAATATTGGCCTGGATATCACAATATTTCCAAGTGCAAAAGAGTGTTTCTCTAGCCAAGATGGCAGCTGTCAACCACCTCATTCCCAGATGTGTTACTATAAATCTCAAAACTACAAGTGTGTAGAAAAGCAAAATATGTTACGAAATATGAGCTTGTAACTTTCAGTTAAGCACCACTGATAACATAATAGAGTAGTTAAGCAGTCGACTCCGCAGACGGACTTTGATTCCCCAACCCAACTCAATTCTCTAAGCTCCTTAAAGTTCAGTCTCCTCATCTGAACCTGGGGGGTGACAAAAGGACCCACTTCACAGGGGTGTTGTAAGAACTAATAAGATACCACCTATAAAGAAACTTTGAATGTCCTGAAAGACACTCAACATTCTGGAAATTTGAGCAGTCACCATGATTGTTATTATTGTCTGTGATCGCTGAATCAAAGAGGAAACTCTCAGATAGATGGGGCCCATTCTTCAGCTATGAGAATATGAAGAGCAATGTTCTCCTGCCAATAGGGATTTAAAAAGTGATAAAATTGAACTGGGATGATCACAATGAGAATGAAGGGAAGCAAACATTCAGGAGATATTTCTGAAATAGGGGCAGTAGGACTTTGTGACCTCTTGTGTGCAGGGGGTAATGAGAAAGAGAGTCAAGATTTCTAGTCTACATTCTTACATGTTCCTACATTCCATGGGGAACATAGGGAAAGGTTCATGAAAAAGGACAATGAGTTTAAAGGCAGTCTGCAAACTTTGGGGGGGTACATGCTCTGAACAAGAAATGTATAGCTGTTCACAATGCAGAGTTAAATAAACATAAGGCTAAATTTAAAAGGAAGGCTTTAATTTAACCAGAAAGGCTAAATTTAAAAGGACTAACAATATCAAGAGTTGGTAAAGATGTAGAGGAACTGGAACTCTCGTTCACTGCAGATGGCAGTGTCAATGGATATGACCACTTTGGGGAAATGTTTGGTCGTATTTATTAAAGCTAAAATATCTTAGCAGTTCCACTCCTGGACATGTACACAGCCAAAATAAATACATACTCCACAAACATACAGGCATGAAAATGTTCCAAGTGGTATTATTCATAATTGACAAAAACTGGAAACAAGCTAAATGTACTAAATGTAGAATGAATAAATTGCAATGTGTTCATACCATGAAATAATGCACAACAATGAAAAAGAATAAGCTACTGAATATCATAGCCAAAATATTGACTGAAAATATCCAGATACCAAAAAAAGCACTGAATGATGATATTTATGTAAAGTGCAAGCACAGGCAAAACTAATCTATGAGATTATGAGAGTCAACATGGTGGTTCCATTTAGGGGGTATTATCTGTGAGAGAGCACAAGAAAGCCAGCCCTCTGGGGTGGTGGAAATGTCTGTATCTTGATCAGAGTGGTGGTTACCTGGATGTAAACATATGCCAAAAACAAACAAAAAAAATCATTGTGCTGTACATTTTAAATATATGTAATTTATTTTATGAAGGTTATACCTCAATTAAAAAAGTAAATTTAGTAACACAGGGCTAACTATTTGAGCAGCTCCTGCAAACAATAACATGAGAAGGCTTGGCAATTCTGGAACGCAGTGGAACCACAAGGCTGAAGTGACCGTTTAGCAACCGAAATAAGGTTTTGACTCTAACAGGTCTATCAAACACTGCTTAAGGTCATTCTTGGAATGGATAGTTGTTTTGGTGTTTGTCAAGCATGGTCCCTGTGGAATCTGTAATAAGCCTCCAGAAGGAGGTAGATGAAGAAGGCTGTGTCTCATAAGCTCTCTCTGTCCTTATGAACCTGCAAGGAGCGTGGAAGAGCTGAGCACATATAACATGGCTGCCACTAGAGGGCACCACTGGGAGCCTCTGCCAGGACCAGCCCAGGAGCTGCGGCTCCCACTGGCTGCAAAGAGGTAACCTTTGTACCACCCATCTCAATAGTGACCCACGAGCTTATAGTTCCCAAAAACAGCAGCAGATGGTGTGTCAGCCTGAGGTGGGACAATGGTGTGAATTCTTCTGGGATGGCTTTGGTTGAGCTTCTTCCTTTCCTGGGTCTCACCTTTTAATTTTGCAAAAAGAAAAAAAAAAAAAGCACAGCTCCTTCTAATCCTATAAATACCAAGATTCCATGATGCTGTAGCTGAGGAGCTCCTCTATTAGCTACCTGTTTATCTGATAAATACTATATGAGCACCTATGTATATTGGGGACAGAACAGCAAACAAGACAGAAACGGCTCCTGTCCATATAGAACTTAGCTTCTAATGAGGGAGACAGACAGGATGTGTTCAGACTGTAGTTAGTGATATGAAGAAAATGATTAGGTCTGATGTGGGGAGGTGACAATTTTAGTTAGGGTGCTCAGAAACTGCTTCTCCAAGGAGGTGGAATTTAAATTGAGGCTTCAACAATGTGAAGAAAGTGGCCATCCCAACAGCCTTGGGGAGAGCCTGGAGCAGGGAGAACAAGTGCCAAGTCCAGGTAGGAAGAGCCATGCTTCCCTGCCACCCAGCAGGAGCCATCTGGGGGGGTACGGCGGTTAGAAGTGCCTGGCCCAGCTCTCTGCACATTTTACTTGGTAACAAGAGGTACCAAGGTGCTCTGGCTTTCCATCTGTCCTATCACAGGGAGGAAATGGCAATTTTCCACCAGCAAACCCCAGTATTTGGGAACTAAACAACCCAGGAGTTAGAACTCAGCAATGGGAGCAGGGAAACCTATTGGATTTAGAAATGCATTTGCTCAGAAAAGTAGTATATACACCTAGAGACAGTTCCAATGGGAAATAAACAATGAAATAGCAATTATGTGTTGGGTTCCCAGGTGGAATTACTCCTATGGAAGCAGAAAGGACCCTCAGCCCTGGTTCGTGCCCCCTTCCCCAAGCTCCCTTAGCACCACAGGTTTACACCACCTCTTAGTAATTATCACATTCGATTGCTATTATTGGTTTACATGTCACTCTCTCCTCATTAGGGTATAAGCTGTTAGGGGCAGAGACCACGTTGAGCTTGTCTTGCTGAGTGCAGCTCCAAGTTCATTAGCTGGTGCTCTATACACACTCAGCAAATGTTGGAGAAATGAATGCATGCACACATGTGTGAGTTAATGCATCAACTCAATTCAGCTGATACTTACTGAGTACCTACTACATGCAGGTATTCCTCCAAATGCTGAGGATACAGCAGTAAGCAGAACAGAAAGAAAAAAATATTCCTGACCTCGTGAGCTTTGCCTCATAGTGGGGGATATGGGGCAGACAGACAATAAAATCAATAAGTGAGGAGGCTGGGGTGGCTGCTGGGGAAGGAGAGAGGGTGAGAGTAGCAGGTGAGAAGCCAGAGAGTTAACAGAGGGCCCCAGGGTGCAAGACCAACAGGGTTTGTTAGGACTTGGCCCTGACTCTGAGAGAGATAAAAAGCCACCAGATAGCTCTGAGCAAAGGATGATATGATCTGCCTTATATTTTGTAATTATCAGGAAAAATTAACTTAGTATTAGAACTGAGGGCTAAAGCACCCATTCTGTCCCATAAGCACCAAAAGAGAGGCGCTCTGACAGGCAAAGGAATAAAAGAAACACATCTGAGGCTCTCTCTGTGAGCCATGCAGAGAAAAAGCAGTCTGAACGGGACCCTGAAGGGACAGGCTTCAGAGCTTACCTGCCACGGCGCCAGCAATATCATCTGTCTCCTCACTCATTTTTTCCCAATTTTATTGAGATATATTTGACATATAACATTGTATTAGTTTCAGATGTACAGCACAACGATTTGATATATGTGTATGTTGTGATCACCTCAATAAGCTTAGTTAATATCCATCACCTCATAGTTACAATTTTTTTTCTTGTGATGGAAAGTCTTAAGATCTACTCTCTCAGCAACTTTCAAATATACAACACAGTGTTGTCACACTGTAGTCACTCATTTTGAGAGGTAAATGCCCAGGGCAAAGAGTGGCCGCCTAGAACGTGAGCATTGCCCGATCTTAGCCTCAGTCTGAAGGTCACTTCAGAGGCAGGAGCTGTCTGTCAGGGTTTCCAGGAGTGTGCAGAGACCAACAGGGCAGATGGAGCTTGTCTGGGGTGTGGAGCCTACTCTGCAAAACCCCTTTTCAGCAGCCACATAGGAGCCAGGGGCCAGGGGTACCATCACCTCACATGTGTCCAAAGGGATCACTCAGCACGGCCACTTCTTTCTCCTGTCCACCAAGAAGGGGGTCCTTCCTCCTTAGGGCCATACACTGAAACAGAAACCCTAAGGACCCCCTCACCCCTTTGTTAGCCGTCTCTTGACTTCTTGCCGCACCTTCTTCATCAGTCTCAACAAGTCCCTGGACTTACGCCATAACTGCTGTCTGTGATTTGCGGTTTTTTAACTGTCTCTGATGGTCAGAGAGAAACCCCCATTTCCATCTCTGGTTTTCCTTAGAGCCAGCAAGAGTCCACATCCCAGCGCATCTGCCTCCAATCCTGTCCTAGGCACCTACTGTGTGTGCCTACCCGGCTGGACTTGCCTTTGGGAAGCACCCTCCACCTCGCAAGTCCCTGAGGTTCCGGTGGGGCTGCTGTCCCCCTCCTGTGGTCAGTGACCTAGGACTGGCCAATCAGAATCATGGTGACAGATTCTGGTACAAGCCAGGCCCCTGATGGCCACCCTTTGCTGATACTATTTGGAAAGGGTGCTCTTTGCTCTGCCAGAATTGCTAAAGTGACGAAATGGAAGCCTGTAGCTACTGATGGGCCCCGACTCAGGGAAAGTCTGCCTGTGAGTAAGGCCAACACAGAGGAAAATAGAGCTAGGGTATGAAGAGGGACAGCTTCATGGCCAGTTCATCAGAGCACCTGGAACCAGCCAAGCCTGAAGCTGATGCTACCCTGGACCCTTTAGCTACAGGAGTTGTATGAGTTTCCTATGGCTGCTGTATCAAATTACCACAGACTTGCTGACTTAACACACATTTATTCTTACAGTTCTGGAGGTCAGAAGTCTAAAATCAAGGTGTTAGCAGGGCTGTATTACTTATGGAGGCTTCAGGGGAGATTCTGTTTCCCTGCCTGTTCTAGTTCCTTGACTCGTGGCCCCTTCCTCACATTACTCCACCCTTTTTCTTCCATCCTCACATCTACTTCTGTACTCAAATCTTCATCTTTCCTTTATACAGACCCTTGTGATTACATTGGCCCACCCAGATAATCTCCTCATCACAAGAACCTTAATTTAATCTACACTGCAAAGCCCCCTTTGCCATTTAAGGTAACATATTCATGGGTTCTGGGGATTAGGATGTGGACACCTTTGGGTGCCATTATTCAGCCCACCACAGGAGTCAATGAATTCTTTGTTTGAGACAGTTTAGGCTGGGAATCTGTCACTTACAATGGAAGGAGTCCATGTACCCATTCCTAAATCTACAACATCATCTTACTCCTGGGGAACACACAAACCCTAGTATTCAGTTTATCCAGAGTTCTAATTTCTTTTTATCCCTTCAGTATTTTTTAATTTCATCTGACAGTACAGAGTAGAGGTTACGAAGGCAGATTTTGGATTCAGATAGCTTGGGTCTACATCCTGCCCTTTCCACTTACGAGTTAAGCTTTTTAAGCTACAAGCCTCTTGATCTGTCAAATGGAGGTAATAAAAGCACCTACTTGAGACAAGGATAGTAAAAATTAAAAGAGATAATGAATGTACAGCGCTCACAGTACAAGGCCAGTGTTCGATAAACAATGCAGAGATGCATTCCTTCCATCTGGCATTACACTAATTTTACGTACAATGTGTCTCAATTAATTGCTACATTTTTATTTAGCTCTTTTAGAAATAGCTCCAGACTCAGAGAATGAACCTCAGTGAATCTTCACACCATCTTCATTTGAAAGGTGTTGTCAAGCACTTCCACAGAACAAACAATTGAATAAAATTTTTGTGAGTCGCCCATGCCTCCCCTCCTTATCCTCTCCCTTTACTGCTAACATCATTCTGCTTCCAGAGCAACCCTCTCCTATCTGTGAGGTCTCTATTTTTCAGTCCCTCTAGGCAGAGTCTCCTTCATATCTATGTAATTTTGCTCTTTTCTCCAGCTTACCTAATAACCAGTTTTTCATATTCTTATAGAAAATGTGATTGCTCCTCCCTTCTGCCCAATTCCACTCACCACTTAATGCTCTGGGGTTTAACTGCAGAAACGATTTCAGCCTCACACTCCCTGAGCATTCCATTCGTCATGGATGCCACCTGGGTGAAGTCATGAGGTGTTCTGGTGGTCCACGCCTCAACAACATAACAGGGAACAACAGGCAGTGAGTGACCTTACTGAGTGGTTCAAGTTTGCTGAACTTGGGCTGGCAAGAGGCAGTCATTTGTGACAAGTGACAGTTATGCTGTACAGCTGATGGAGGCGGATATTTTCCTGTATTTTATACCCCAGATGCAGGCTAACTGGAAGAAACATGACAGGGAGTTCCTAGAGAAGGTCAATTAATACTGAACTTTTACTTGGACACCTGCACATCCCAGAATCCAACCTACCCACTCTCTCCTCTCCTCAACCCTCACCACAAAGAAATTCTTTGACATTTATCCCTACACATTTAAGAATTTTTTAAAATTCTTTTATACAATTAATCAAAATATACTTGTAGAAGACATCTTTATTTCTACCCAACCAGCTAGTAAACCCTATATGAATGAGGTAGAGAGCAGAAATCTCTTCATCTCACAGAAGGCATCAGGTCCTATCTCAGCTTCAGGTTGGTCTAAACTACCATGGTAGTTCCTTTCCTCTTGCCAGCAATTGGCCTAGGTGTAGGCATGTAACCAAGCTCTGACCAATGAAACATGAGAAGTCTGCTGAGAAGCTTCTCTTTGCTGATAAAACAATAGAGAGAGCCTCAGGTAGAGAAAAACTTTTTGTTTCCCTGACTTTCTGCTTGGAATGGAGGGCTTGATGCTTGGAGCAGTGTCAAGCCTTTTCCCCTGTGAAGTAAAGGCCAAAAATAATCTTAGAGACACAACCCCAACTTTGACCCCATTGAGCTGCTAAACAACTTCTTGTTATGTGATATATTTAAATTACCTTTATCATTTAAGCCACTATTAGTTAGGCATTTTGTTGCTTGCAGCTGAATGCATTGTAAATGATATACCATTTAACTCTGTTTTCTAGGTGGACCATTAAGGAAAACTTAACCCTCCCTATGTCTGCCTTTAAAACTATGTGTTTACATACGGTGGCAGCATCAGTCATCTTACTGAACAACTTTTTAAATGAAGTCAAGTGTTAAGAAGTCCCCCAGGGCTTCCCTGGTGGCGCAGTGGCTAAGAATCTGCTGCTAAAGCAGGGGACGCGGGTTCGAGCCCTGGTCCGGGAAGATCCCACCATGCCGCGGAGCAACTAATCCCGTGTGTCACAACTACTGAGCCTGCGCTCTAGAGCCTGGGAGCCACAACTACTGAGCCCACATGCCACAACTACTGAAGCCTGTACGCCTAGAGCCCATGCTCCACAGCAAGAGAAGCCAACGCAACGAGAAGCCTGCACACCACAACGAAGACCCAACGTAGCCAAAAACAAAAACAAAAGTCCCCCAATGGTAGTTATATATCTTTGGATGCTCAATTCCCATTGAGTTGACTGAACAAGGCCTTTACCTCCCCTATGCAGTGTACTGAGTGCATTGCTGGGTTCTTATCACCCAAATATTACAGTACTTGATTATCTTCCTCCCTTTCCCCTATCTTGGCCATGCAGTGAAGTGTCTTGACCACAGCTTGCTATGTAGAAATAAACAGAAGGTAAAAAAACAAAACCAAAAACCTGAAATTCCCAGCTGTGAAGTAAGAGGAAAGCCCCAGGATGGAGCTGATTTCTAGAGAAAATGAAAGGAATAGAATCAGGAGCCATATTTCCCATGGACATTGCTAATTAAAAATGGTGGCTTAATCACACAGTCTCCAGTTCAGATTGTAACTACCACATGACTTTTTTTACTGTGGCCTTGCACCTGATAAGGAAATTAGAAATCTGAATATAATGTTGTCAAGGGACAAATTAAAAATATTATTTGGGGGTCATTGGGTTGGGGGAAGTAGTTGACCTAAGGCCTAAACATTTTACAACTTCCCTAAGGCACATCTACAAAAAGTGTTAACATGCCTGACGATACGTAAGACTAAGACCTAAAGCACTTAAATGAGCATGAGCTCACAAGCAGGGGAGTCTGGTGGAACTGCAGCTGGAAATCAGATGTTCCATACTGAGGAAACTTAAAGAAACACAGCCACAGACTCCCAAATGCAGATGCGGGTCAACCACTGCATCTGCCATGAAACAAGCCATGATACAGCAGAAACTAACACACCATTATAAAGCAATTATACTCCAATAAAGATATTAAAAAAAAAAGAAAGAAAGAATCAGGCCAGTAATTCACGTTTCAAAAGGCCACATGAAGTGAAATTCATTCCCTTGGTGAATTTACTGGCTTCCAAGGGCTGACCCCTCAGTCTTAGAGGCTCAGAAAACTGACTTTTCTAGCACAGAAAAATCAGTTCCTTCTTCAGATGTGGAACTGTATTACTAAAGCTCATGAGACTTGTTATAAAGCTGGAATGTCAACTTATTAATGCAAAGTGATAAATGACTGGCATGGGAACTTTTAAAAGTTCTCCCAATTAATCCAGCCTCTTTGTAGAGCCCAGCTTATAAGGGGGCCAAATCAATTTTATCTTGAAATTTAATGGATTCAAAAGGCACTGGATTTGTAGGAGCATCACAAGAGATAACCTGATCCAGGCAATGCACCTTAACAATAGACCAAAGTCAACTGACTTTACTTCCTTCAACCATCTCCACAAGGGATGCCCTTGCCAATGGGAACAGAATTCTTCATGTTGGTTGGCAGTGCCACTTTTCCCTGGATGTCCACTGCTAAAAATTGCCTCCAAGATTGTCTTTTCCTTTTTCTCTGCTTTTGTGAACAGATTAAAATCCTTTTTGAGCAACACGTTTTTCATTAGATATGTTTATTCATTCAACCAGATTGCTGAGATGTCTTGTAGCCTAGAAGCCATTTCTACTTTTCCAATTGTTAAGACCCATTATGCATTGTTTTTAGGGCTTAAATCTCAGAATGTAATCCTGTTACCCTCTTTACCAGGCTCTTGGCTAATGTTCCACAAAAGCTTCCAAGTGGTTTCTATAAACTTCTCATTAGACCTTGAGTTCCACATTGGATCAGTAACATATGACCAACATGATTCTATTTCTACCTGTTCATTCACTCATGCCTTTCTTCCTTGCTTCACTCATTCATTTATTCAATATATCCTCATTGGGTAGCTGCTAGATATCAGGTATTGTTCTTGGCACTAGGCATACAGCAGGAAACAAAACAAAAACTCTTATCTTCATGGAGTTCCTGTTCTATTAGGAGGAAACAGACAGTACACAAATACTTGTAATATGTGAAATGGTGAGGAGCAGTATGGAGAAAAATAAAGTAGGGAAATATATAGAGATTTTTGAGGGTAGAGTATGCAGTTTCTAAAATGTGGTATTGGAAACCCTCATTAAAAAGATAACAAGCCCTGAGGAAATCTAAGGAAAGAGAGTTCCAGACAAAGGGAGCAGTGTGTGCAGCTGGAGCAGGGTGGGCCAAGGGAGAGAAGCAGGAGGTGAGGTCAGAGAGCTAATGTTGAGCCTGGGTCAAGTAGAACCCACACCTGTGTCTATCCACTACCAGATACATGGACGAAATTAAAACATACCATTGATGGAAATGTTCTCATTCCTCTGGTCCACGTAAACAGGTGGGCTCTAGATCTTCAAATATTGTATTAGACAAACTAAAGGTACAAGCTGTCCCCATGTTCATTCAACCAATATGGTTGAGCTCCTATCATGTGTCAGCCCTTGGGCTAGGCCTGGATTATACCTTGGTGGAGATGAGCTTGTAATCTAATGGGGTAGACAGGCCTCAAGCAAATAACTACTTGATCTCGATCAAGATAACGGCTCTGCCAAGAAAGAAACTATGGATGCCTCAAAAGATATAGTCTAGTTTGGGAGGCAAGGAGAAGGCTTTTTAGGAGAACAAACATTTAAGGGAGACCCAAAGAAGAGAAGTTAATGAGGAAAAGGAAGAAAAAGCAGCAAGGGAAGTGAATTGTTCCAAAAAGAGGGAAGGGGGTGCAAAAAGACTGGACAGAAAGAACAGTGTGGGTGGAGGAAGGTGAACGCGAGGAAGGGCAACAGCAGATTGGGCTGGAGGAGTTGGTGGGGGCCAGACAAGCAGGTGAGGGCAGAACATTTGAGTCTGGATCTTATGCCAGCATAGTGGGAAGGCAAGAAAAGTTTTGGATCATCTGTTTATACCTTCAACAGACATTTGTTCAGGGCCTGCTCGATGCCAGAGCCGTGCTCAGCTCCTGAACGTCACACTGTGTAGCTCACGGCCCAGCAGGGAAAGCAGGGAAGTGGCATTAACGGGGCAACTATGGAGCCCGCAGAGTTGACGCTCTCCACCGTCTTCAATGTCGATAAGTCAGTGATATTATATTCTTTACCACATGTATGTATTTATGAAGTCAACAGCGGGGGCATGTTTTCTCCATTTTACAGCTGACAAAACTAAGAGAGGCTTAAGGAACTTCCAGAACCACATAGACGGTATATGATAGATTTAGGATTTGTGGCAGACCGCATTTTCCAGACTTGGCCATCACAATACATTCTATCCCGCACACTCCCTTTGCTAAGTGACCCTGACCTCCCTCCCATTGGGTGACAGAGACTACATCTCCTTACCTTGAACCTGGGTGGGCCTGTGACTGTGGTGGAAAGAATGGTATGTGATTCTCATTGTGTAGGGGAATATGTGTGTTTCTCCTTTACTACTCACACAGAACACTTCACCTCTGACACTTCTGGTCACCAAATGTGTGCGGGGTTTTCCCCACCAAGCAATTCTCTGTGATATTAGCTAGGTGTCCTCCAATTCAGTTCAATTCTGACACTGTCTACCTGGAATTAGCATCAGATTCCACAGATTAAGGGCTCAGTCCCACAAGACTCAGTCCCCTCAAGCCCCACCCCCCCAACACACACACATATTTCAGATGCCAATCACAAGTTCCAGTTTGTCACCTGTACTTCTGACTGACTGGTTAAAAACAAGCTTCCCACAACCCCCTCCTTGGGTTCCATAATTTGCTAGAATAGCTCACACAACTCAGGGTTTACTGGTTTATTATAAAAGGATATGATAGGGCTTCCCTGGTGGCGCAGTGGTTGAGAATCTGCCTGCCAATGCAGGGGACACGGGTTCGAGCCCTGGTCTGGGAAGATCCCACATGCCGCGGAGCAACCAGGCCCGTGAGCCACAATTACTGAGCCTGCGCGTCTGGAGCCTGTTCTCCGCAACAAGAGAGGCCGCGATAATGAGAGGCCCGCGCACCGCGATGAAGAGTGGCCCCCACTTGCCACAACTAGAGAAAGCCCTCGCACAGAAACGAAGACCCAACACAGCCATAAATAAATAAATAAATAAAAATTTAAAAAAAAAAAGGATATGATAATGGATACAGATGAACAACCAGATGGAAGAGATACATAGACCAAGGTATGTGAGAAGGAGCAAAGAGCTTCCACTATTCCAGCACCTCCACGTGTTCAGCAACTGAGAAGCTCCCCGAACCCTAATACCTTTCAGATTTTTATGAAGGCTTCATCATGCAGGCATGGTTGATCACTAAGTCAATTTCCAGCCCTTCTCCCCTCCCTACGGGATACAGGGTAGGGCTGAAATTTCCAAGCTTCTAATCATGGCTTGTTCTTTCTGGTGACCACCTCCAATCCAGGAGCCTACCAAGCATTGCCTCATTAGAAAAAAAGACACTTCTATCACCCAGGAAATTTCAAGAAATTTAGGAGCTCTGTGTCAGGAACCAGTGTTAGAAGACCAAACATTAGAACAAAAGATGCTCCGAGTGTTCTTATCACTTTGGAAATTACAAGGGTTCTAGGAGCTCTGTGCCAGGAACCAGGGGCAGAGACCAGTGTGTGTGTGTGTGTGTGTGTGTGTGTGTGTGTGTGTACAGATGCCAACAGCCAGCATCAACCCCAAGATACCTGCTTGAGTGAGCCTTCAGATGACCCCAGATGTGGAGTCACTTCCAGTTCTCAAGCTTTCCCTGATAAGGCCCCAGATATCATGGAGTAGAGAAGAACCATCCCTGCTGAGCCTGGTCCAGATTCCTGCTCCACAGAACGTGTGAGCATAATAAACTAGGGGAGCTTTTACACCACGTGGATTGGGTAGTCTGGTGCACAGCTATAGTAACTAGAACAGCAACCAAGCTCCTATTTCCTCACTGCAGAGCTCTCGAGCGCATAAAGACAGGCAGGACAGCATAGCAGTTAGGTGCAAGTTCCTGACACAGAGCTCCTAAATTTCTCTTGTGTGATGTTGGAAAGTTAATTACTGCTTCTCAGCCTCCATTTCCATATTTGTAAAATGGGGACGGTATTGAGTTGTTGTGGTGCTAAATCAGCTGACACATATCAAGTCTTAGCACATTACCTGACTCACCAGACATGGTATAAAAAAGTTAGACATTATTATTATGTCTAACACATTCATTTAACAATAAATGAACTTTATACAAACAGACTTTACACAAACTTTCAGGTGACTGAGAGGCAACTCAGTTATTCCCAACACGTTGTCATTGATTAAAACCCTCTAGGAATTTTTAAAAACTTTTCTTTAGGACTACTTTATGTGTCATATTAGAAGATAAGGCTCATTATTTTATAAGCACATATCATTTTTACTCCACTTTGATCATCTACCTTATTGACCAGGCTATTTCAAAAAATGAAACCCATTTTCAGAGTATAAAGGAACAACCTAATAAAGAAATGGGCAGTAGACTTGAAAGAACACTTCACAAAAGAGGATATCCAAGTAGCCCATAAACATATGGAAAAGTGCTCAATCTCATTGTCATCAAGGAAATGCAAGCTGAAACTGTAAGAGAACAATACACACCAACCAAAATGACTGAAATTAATTTAAGAGACTGACAACATAAAGTGTGATGAGGCCACTGAGATGGAGAAAAGCCACCCCTGACAATAGGAAGCCAGCCCATGGTACCCTTCTGTTGAACACGTTCTCCTGTCACACCAGACAAAAACAAGACCATTCTGTAGTCATATCGGAACAGAGACAAAATTAGGAACACTGTACAAGTCACAAAATGACCAAACACCCCATATCTAGGCTGTTATGGGCTGAACTGTGTCTCCACTAGAGACATGGTAAAATCCTACTCCCTGGTACCTGTGAATATGACCTCATTTGGAAATAGGGTCTTTACAGGTATAATCAAGTTAAGAAGAGGTCATTAGTATGGGCCTAATCCAATATGACTGGCATCCTTATAAGAAATGGACTAGAGACAGAGACAGACACACAGGGAGAACAACACCATGTGACGGTGGAGGCAGAGGGTGGAGTGATGCCCCACAAGCCAAGGAGTGCCGCCTTGATTTTGGACTTTTCACCCCCAGAACTGTGAGAAAATAAATTCTTATTGCTTTAAACCACCCAGTTTGTGATACTTTATTACAGCAGCCCTAGAAATCCAATATATCAGCTAATATGAGGGAACTCTGCTTCTTTACAAATTCCAGTTTAACCCCACTCCATTCTTCCTGTTTTCTGGATAAAAATGGCTGAGAAACCCAACTACAGAATTAACCCCACTTCCTGACAGCATTCAATCAAGAGCAAAGCCCAGATTCCTTGAACCCTCCCTAAAATCACCTAACAGAATCCCAAATCTTACAAAAAGTCTTCATAACACATTTTTTCCTGAGACACTCCACAATCCCCATGGTGTGCATTCTCCCTGTTGCAACAAACCAATGAACCTAATTTTGTCTGACTACAGGTGTATTCCTGGTGGTCTTTCGCTGCAGGGCATTGACAATGTGAATTGATATAACTACTATGAAAAGTTTCTGGTAATATCTACCAAAGCTGAAAATATACATGTCCAGTGACCCCAAAATTTTAATCCTAGGTATAAACTCAGCAGAAATAAATACCTATGTGCACCCCCAAAAATGTACAAAAATGTTCATAGTAGTATTATTCACACACACACAAAAAAACTGGAAACAACCCAAAGTTCATCAATAATAGAAAAAATTAAGTAAATTATGGTGATTGTAATTCTATTACAATACAATTCTATACAACAATGAAAGGGGATGAATTTATATAGATAAATTTCCCAAAACTGATACTGAGTAAAAAAAAGCTAGACATGAAATGATTTCATGATATGACTATGATTTCAATATTAGTTTCAAAAACAGATAAAATGGATTTATGTAGCAGAAGCCAGAATAATGGTTACCTAGAGAAGACATGTAGAGAGGCTGCTGCGAAGCTGATAATGGGTTATCTTTTTTATCTGAGTGGTGTTTACATCAGTATGTTTAATTTGGGATAATCCATAAAGCTGTATACTTATAAATTATGCAACTGTCAGCATGGATATTAATTTCAATTAATAAGGTTGATTTAAAAATTATTTATTCACATGTTGATTTTTTTTTTATAAATTGAGATAAACTGAATTATTATACAATGTATTCACTTAATAGACTTTATTGAGCACCTACTATGTGCCAGGCACCAAGAAAACACAGAGCTCACATGCAATGCATGGCCCTCCCTTCATGTATCTTTCCTTTACAGTCAAATGGGGGACAGTATATAAAAATAAATGCACAGTAAATGAGGCAGAGAAGAAAAAAATGGAAAACGAAAGGAAGAGAGAAGAAATTCTTAGAGGAGCGTCTAAGAAATTCTTAGAGGAGCCTCAACATCGTACAAGTTCATGTATCTTGCGTGTGAAAGGAAATATTAAAATGATATATTTGACTATCACAAACAGATATACTGAAACGCATTGCATTGATAATAAATTGCAATGTGCTTCATAAAATGTTGATGTGGCTATGTGTAATACATTTTCATCTCAAAATTTATCGCTAAATTATTTAACAGTTTACAACTGTATATATAGATCACAATTTTGTCAAAGTGGCAAAAAATGTTTCTCTTTAAAAAATTAATTTCTTTGGATAATTTTTTCTTTCTTGATTTTTAGAATATTAAAACATAACTACCTGGGTATGGGGGGGTGGAGCATGGGGAGTAATTATCTTCCATGCTTCTATTTTTAACCATATCATCCATTCACTTAGACATCTCCTCCACCTACTCTTCCCCTACAGCTCACTTACTCATGCATCGAAGTCCAGCCAACCTAGACTCACACTGTGACTCCATCACAGCTATGTGATAAGTTAGGCAGAGAATTAGGAAAGAAAAATCACCCAGAAAATTTTAGTTCAACAGTTAAGAGCTCAAGCTCCAGAGATCAAGCGTCTGGTTTTAACCTTCAGCTCTGCCACCTGCTGTGTGACCTCAGACAAGTCCTTAACCTGGCTGTTCCCCAGTTTCCTCCTCTGCAAAATGGGGATAATAAAAATAGCACAGTCCTCATAGGGTTATGGGATTAAATGGAAAAAAATACATGAAAAGCGTAGCATACTGCTTGGCACATCATGGGTTCTTTCCCTCTTCACACAACCTCTGCTACTGGAAAACACACCTCCTTCTCTCACTCCCAAGCCTCAGTCCATGCCATCTGGAGGCGAGCAAATTCTTCTGTCCAACATTGCAATGGAAACCTTGAGCATGTTAGTCAAGCACCATACAGTTGCAAATAACAGAATCCTAAGGTAATACAATTTAAACAAAAGGGGTATTTAGTGGCTCTTGTAACTGTGAAGTCTAGGGGGAAAGGCCAGGATCAAGAGACTCAACAGGCCAGCAGGACACTCTCTTTCTGTGTGGTTCTCTCTGTCTGTCTGTCTCTATATTTGTGTATACCTCTGTCAACCTCATTTTCCTGCATGCTCCCTCCATGTTCCATCAAAGATGGCCATCCCCAACTCTAGATTTACCTGTTTACCAATGCCAGAGAACAGAGCATGTCTTTTTTTCCAACCGTTTCATCAAAAGTCCCAGGAGTGTCTCTGATTGGACCATAGTGGGTAATGTGCTTATGCTTGAACCAATCATTGTGGCAAGGGGAATGGAATGACCCTTGGAGCTTAGATGGTGAATTCATCCCCAACCCAGGAAGATGAATACAAATTAGAGCAGAAGTGCTTCCCCAAAGGAAACTGAAATTACTAAACTGCCTACACCAGGTGACTTTTCCCAAGAAACAGTTGACATCTCTGGCCCATTCCCCAAAGTCATTTCTATAATAGGAAGTTTTCAAGGAAGAGTTCACACTGATTAAGTGGAATCACAGATGTAGGACAGTAGAACTGGGAAATGATTGCGTACAACCCCCTCATCTTACAGATGAGAAAACTGAACCTCTGAGAGGGGATGGGACTCACCTGAGACCATAGAGTTGATTAATGACAGGGACAGGAAAAAATCAAAATCTCTGGGTACCTGGTCCAATGTATTGTTTTCTCAGTTTTTATTTTTCCCACATTCAAATATATGTGGTTAATATCTGCCTGCATGATTTCTTTTAGAAGAGGAGTCCCTCTTGATATGAACAGAAACTACAGGTGATGCCGAACAATGACTACAATTGAATAATGCTTGTATACCCTCTATCAGGGATGAACATCCCGTATAGATGCCTAATACACACCCCTCAATGCCCAGTGTAAAGCACTCATAGACTTCAACAAGGACTGTGACAAGGGAAAGATGAGACTTCAGTGAAGTTCTTTGGTTACTATCATATTCTAATTGAAGAGCAAGATGATCTGCCTTTGTGAGCATTATGAGGGTAGCAAAGGGGGATTCTTTGAACTTTTCATTCTTTGCCCTGTCTGGCCAATGGTATCATGAAACCCCCTGAAATAGAAAGGGACTTCAGTTTCTTATCTGGCTATGCTTAGGATGGGATGGACTCCAGGAAATCTTGGAGTTAGAGCTTATTCACACTTAACTTATATGAATTCAACAATTTGCATTCAACACAGAGAGGGGAAAAATTAAGCAGGGTGGATAATCTTGCAGTTTTTCACTGAAAAAATATCTGCTCCAAACTGATTGTGTAAGGAGAGGTATAAATCTGTAAGTAACACCTTTATCCAGAGCTCAACCCAAGACAACACAATCAGATTTAATGCTGGCAGAAAAACTGTCTGGGTTGGACTTATCAAGAAATAAGACGGTTAGTCTCCAAAGGAATTTGGAGGTAATTTTCGCCATGTTAGGTATTCACCTTAAGTGCTGACTCTAGTAACTCCACCTATGATTCAACGGCACTGTATATAATGAACAGCACAGAGACAAGGTCACAAACAGCATAATTAGCTGATAATAAAAATAGCTAACACTTTATAGGACTGTTCTAAGCATTCTTACCTCTATTAACTCACTTAATCCTTAAAAACAACCCTAAGAAGTGAGAAGGCAGAAGTCTTTATAGATGAAGGAAATATGACCTGCCCAAGGTCACACAGCTAATAAGTGGCAGAAACCAGGGTATTAAGATATAAATGTGTGTTTTGTTCTCCCTACTGCAGGTTAGGTTTCTCTTTGCAAGCTCAGAAAGGTAACTGTGTCTTCGTATAACATTGTCTTGGGTGTGTTTTTTTTGGGCCAGAGACAAAAGCAGGCTTGCCAGGCAGGGAAGATAATGTCTTTCCTAGCTATTTTTTTTCAAAAGCTTTGCCTCTCTGAGGGATGTTATGGTGGGTTATACCATACTGAGAGAAGAAAAGTTGCTTGGACCTTTACAAGTAACTTGAATTGAGGACAGGTGAATATTCATCCAACAAGATGACAAGGACAAAGTCCTTCAGGGTTTCCACAAAGGCTGGTTCATGCCTGGTAGATGTCAGTGGCTGGAGTGGTAATTGAACAGTTAGAGCTTTAGCCCTGAGAACCACAGTGCCAACCAAACTTGGAACAGAAGCCTAGGAATTTTGCCTTCAAGTAACATCAGGGCTGGGAAAAAGAGTCTGGAAGTCGTAACCTGTGTAGGCCAGAGACAAATGGACCCTTCCCTGAAAACGCTGTCCTGCAAGGACATCCTGAGCCTTCATATGACCCTACAGGGGAAAGGCTGGGAGTGGAAGAAGCTCAGGTAAAGACAAAGATTGAATTTTCAGCTATTACAGATTAAACATGATTTGGATAACTCAAAGAATGTGACATTTCTTGCCCCATGGTGTTGTGGAATAAAATGCATCCCTGCTACATAGATAAGGAGCAAATTCCTGAGAGAGGGGACTAGAGTTAACCTTGGTAAGAAAGCGGTAGAAAGAAGGTCCTGGGGAGATGAAGGAAGTGATGAAACAAATTAGGCCTCCACATAGATAACATTCCCGAACAAGACAAGGCAACAAAGGCATATCCTTGGCTGACTAGAGATAGGAGAACAAAGAAGAGACCACTTTGGGTTGCCTCCGGAGAGAATGATGGGCAGGGAGGGGAGTTAACATGATGGAAGGGAGCGAGGAGGAAAGTAGGGGGAAAAGTGCTTAAGCACGTGTAATCAGTGTGCTGCTTTAAATCTGCCTGCTTTGAATGGCTTTTTCGCCACCAGTGGTGGACAGATAGAAAAGACAGGATTGCAGGTAGATGGGGAGTTCGGTTTCATGACCTCTTTCAACACCAAGGTGACTTCATCTCTCCAGATAAAGATGGCGATTCTGTCTATGACACGTAACTGGTGTCATAATACGCATGATGCATGTGGGGTGGAAGGGCAAGAGAAGGACTGGTAGAGAAGATGAGTGAGGCGGAACCGGCAGGCCAGGGAGCCAATGGGCTCAGGTGGCCTAGCATCCCAAGGACAGAACCAGGGCCCATTCTACTACGATTTCATCAGGATGTAGCAGGAGATGCCAGTTTTGAGATCAGAGAACAGAAGTGTAGAGACTCCAGGCTGACCTGACTCCCAGTCCTAAAGTTAACTGGTAGGAGAAACTGACCACAGTGGATGGAGGAGGGGGAAGGAACAGAGTCTACACTGTCCATGAAATCAACAGAGAAGGAGACAAGAAGGGAGCTGGCCCTCAGAGGCCTCCCAGTGCCCAGAGCTGATGCAAGCTCTACTGGAAACAGTCTCATGGGCAACATCACCTAATTCTAAGCCCATCTGTGTTTTAACAGGAGAGGGGTTAGTGGTGATGGTGAGCAGTTCCATTAAGCCTGAGCTCAGGATCAGTGTTCCTGAATTCAAATCTCTGCTCCACCACTTACAACCTGCCTGTGAAATCTTAGACTAGTTAACCTCTACCTACCTCACTTATCTCTTGTATGATTGAAGATAACTAATACTACCTGATTTGTAGAGTTATTATTTAGACTAATTAAACCAATTCAAGGAAAGCCCTTAATATTCAGGGTAACCCTACACTCCAGTTTGTCTGAGTCAGTACAGTTCATGCCTTTACCAAATATAATTATTAGTAGAGCTCCCTTTTACTCTGAAAAGTGTCCTCATTTGATTTCTGCTTCTGGCCAAGATGGAATAACATGGAACAGAGTTACCATTCTGCCTGAAACAACTTTTTAAAGTGAACAAAGTATATATAACAATGATTCTTAAGCTATTGGATATCAGGGGAAAAGATAATGATTCCCTGAGAGATTAGCCCACTGCCTGCCTTAGCCTACTGCCTGGAGAAAGTTTCCAGGTCTCAATGTAGGTAAGGGAGATGGAACTGCAAGTCCATGAAAGCCAAGGCAGCTAAAGTTCTCAGAGCCCAGTGCCAGAGAAAAGGATGCACAGAGAGAGAACTCAGCTGCCTAGGGTCGACCTAGAGAACCAATCAACGCATGAGTGAGGAAACTTCCCCAAGTGCAGGGAGAGAAGCACCCAAAAGGATTAGAACAATACTCTGTATTAGTGGCTTCTCCCAACAGCCCAAATGAAAATCTCATAATGCATGGGACATTGGTTAGATTACTAAGGAGGGTCTCGCTTGAGTAGTAGGAAAATATTAATCCTAGATTAAAGGCTGCTATGGTCCTACCTAGCAAAGTTTAAAAGCAAGACCCACATGGATTAAGTTTTTCCCTAGAAATTTACTATGTTCTAGAAAAACTCTCAAAAACATTTATAGAAATACAAAATACTGTCAACCTAGAATTCTTTATACTCAGCAAAAGTATCTTTTGAAAACAAAGGCCAAAGACATTTTTAGACATGCAAAATCTGAAAGAATTTATAATCAACAGACCTGTACTACAAGAAACATTAAAGAAGGTCCTTTAACCAAAAGTAAAATTATTCCAGATATAAACCTGGACTGGGAAAAAGTAATTTAAAAAATCAAAAATTGTAACTGCCTGAGAAATACGATTTCTTTTCTTATCACTTAATTTTGTCATTTAAATATTTATAAAAGATATTAACTGTTTAAAAATATATATATATATACACACACATACATACATTATAAGTATATGTATGTAATATTATAAAGTTATAAAATTATAAACCCTAAAGCCACCACTAAAATAACACAATGAGACTTCCCTGGTGGTGAAGTGGTTAAGAATCCACCTGCCAATGCAGGGGAAAAGGGTTCGAGCCCTGGTCTGGGAAGATCCCACATGCCACGGAGCAACTAAGCTCATGCACCACAACTACTGAGACTGAGCTCTAGAGCCCGTGAGCCACAACTACTGAAGCCCACATGCCTATAGCCTGTGCTCCGCAACAAAAGAAGCCACCCCAATGAGAAGCCCACACACTGCAACGAAGAGTAGCCCCCACTCATGGCAACTAGAGAAAGCCCACATGTAGCAGTGAAGACCCAACGGAGCCAAAAATAAATAAATCAAATAAATTTATTTTAAAATAAATAAATAAATAAAATAAAATGACACAATGAAGAGTCACAGCTAATAAACCAACAAAGGAGAAAAATGAAATCATAAAAAATATTCAATCTATGGGCTTCCCTGGTGGCGCAGTGTTTAAGAATCCACCTGCCAATGCAGGGGACACGGGTTCGAGCCCTGGTCTGGGAAGATCCCACATGTCGTGGAGCAACTAAGCCCATGAGCCACAACTACTGAGCCTGCATGCTGCAACTACTGAAGCCCGCGAGCCTAGAGCCCATGCTCCGCAACAAAGGAAGCCACTGCAATGAGAAGCCCGCGCACCGCAACGAAAAGTAGGCCCCCACTCGCCGCAACCAGAGAAAGCCCACATGCAGCAACAAAGACCTAACACAGCCAAAAATAAAATAAATAAATAAATAAATTTATTTATTTAAAAAAAATTCAATCCAAAAGAAGGTAGAAAAGGAGGAAAAGAAATTTTAAAAGAGACAATAGAAAACAAACAACAGGATGTAGCCCACACAAATGTATTTAAGTCAAACACAGCAATAAACAAATTAAACGTAAATGGCCTAAATTCCCCAATTAAAAATCGGAAATTGTCAAATTGGATAAAAAAGTAATACCCAATTACATCTGCCTATAAGAAACTCATTTTAAATATAAAGACAAGATTAAAGGTAAGAAGATGAAACTATATATACTATGTTAATATTAATCAAAATAAAGGTGAGAAAGCTATATTAATATCAGACAATATTAGATTTCAGAGGAAAAATACCAAAATTAAATATTGCCATTTAATAATAATAAAGAGGTCAGTTCAAGAGTATATAACAATTCTAAGTATTTACACTCCTAAACACAAAATACATAAATCCAAAACTGATGGAATTGCAATAAGAAATAGAAAAATTGGTATTTTTGTCAATTTCAACATTCCTCTCTCAATAATTGATAAGCCGTGAAATCAGAAAATCAGTAAGAAGACAGAAGACCTGAACAATGCTATCAACAAATTTAACCTAATTGACATTACTACAACACTCAACAACAGAATATACATTCTTTTCAAGTGCACATAGAATATATACCAAAATAGATCATATTATAGTTTATAAAACAAGATTCAACAAATGTATAAGGATTCAAGTCACACAAAGTATGTTCTCTGACCATAATGGGATCAAATTACAAACCAATAATTAGGAAGATATCTAGATAATCTTCCAAATAGTTGGAAACTAAATAACACACTTCTAAACAACCCATGAGTCAAGAAATCAAAAGAGTATTCTGATCTCAATGAAAATGAAAACACAATTTATTCAAAAATTTTTGGATGCAAACAAATTTATTACGGAAATTTATAGCACTAAAAGTACTTACATTAGAAAATTAGAAAGGTCTCAAATCAATAAGTTTGGCTTCCACTATAAGAAAAAGAGGAGAAAATAAAACCTAAAGTAAGAATAAGAAAGTAAATAAACATCATCATGAAAATCAGTGAATTAGAAAACAAAAAACAACACAGAAAAACAATAAAACCAAAACTTGGTTCCTTTATAAGCTCAGTAACATTGCAAACCTGTATCTGCTAATCAGGAACAAAAGAGAAAAGACACATATTTCCAACATTAGAAATAAGACAAGTGGGGCTTCCCTGGTGGCGCAGTAGTTGAGAATCTGCCTGCCAATGCAGGGGACATGGGTTTGAGCCCTGGTCTGGGAAGATCCCATATGCCGTGAAGCAACTAGGCCCGTGAGCCACAATTACTGAGCCTGCGTGTCTGGAGCCTGTGCTCCGCAACAAGAGAGGCCGCGTTAGTGAGAGGCCCGCGCACCGCGATGAAGAGTGGCCCCCACTCACTGCAACTGGAGAAAGCCCTCGCACAGAAACGAAGACCCAACACAGCCAAAAATTAAATAAATAAATAAATAAATAAACCCAAAAAAGAAAAAAAAAAAAAAAAAGAAATAAGACAAGTGATGTGAATACAGATTCTACATATAGTCAAAGGATAATAAGGAATATTGTGAACAATTTTATGCCAATATATTTGACAACTTAGATGAGATAGAAAAATGACTCAAAGACACAAATTTTCCGAGTTTACTTAAGAAAAGCTAGACTACGTTAATAGCACTATATCAAACAAAAGTGCTGTTAAAACACTGCCACAAAGAAAACTCCGGGTTCAGGTAGCTTCACAGGAAACCCCTACCAAATATTTAAGGAAATAATAATACCAATTCTAGACAAACTCTTCCAGAAAGTTGAAGAGAAGGGAATACTTCTCAACTCATTCTATGAGGCCCCTTATGGTTTAAAAAAAGAGAGAGACAGACATACAAAACCAGAAAACTACAGCCCAGTGTCTCTCATGAATATAGATGAAAAAAGTCTTAACAAAATGTGAGCATATTAAATCCAACAATGTATAAAAAGGATAATACATCATGACCAACTGAGGATTATCCCAGGAAAGGAAGTTTGGTTTAACATTTGAAAACCAGTCGAAGTAATTTATGATAATTAGAATATTTTAAAGGAAAAACCATATACTCATTTCAACTGGTGCAGAAAAAGCATTCAACAAAATCCAACATTCATTCCTGATTTAAAAAAAGAAAGAAAGAAAACCTCTAGGCAAACTAAGAATAGAACTCCTCAACCAGATAAGGAGCATCTACAAAAATAATATAGCTAACATAATTCTTAATGGTGAAAGACTAAATATTTTACCCTTAAGTTCAGGAATAAGCAAGAATGTTCATTCTCATCATTTCTATTAAAGATTGTCCTGAAGTTCCAGCCAGTGAACTAAGGCAAGAAAAATAAAGACATTCAGGTTTAAGCAAAGCTACTTTAATCACCAGTGACATGATCATCTATGTAAACATAATTAAATAAATTTTAAATGTTTTTTAAAATCTCATATAACCCCTAAAAAGTCACTGGAACTAATGCAGGAGTTTAACAATAATTCAGCATTCAAGATCAATATACTTAAAAACCGTGTTTCTACATACCAGCAAGAAGTAATCAGAACTTAAAATTTAAAAACAATACTATTTACAATAGCATCAAAAATATGCAGGACATGTACACTGAAAACTACAAAACACTGCTGAGAAATATTAATGGTCTAAGTCAATGGAGAAATATATCATGCTTGTGAATGAAAAGACTCAATATTGTGAAGATATAAAATCTTCTCAAAGTGATATGTAGATTCAACCCATTCCTAATAAAAATCCCAGCAGACTTTTTTTCTGGTTCTAAAATTCATTCAGAAATGCAAAAGACCTAGAATAACCAAAATAGTTTTGAATGAGAAGAAAAAATGTTGTAGGACTTACACTACCTGACTGTAAGACTCCCTGTAGGCAATAATCAAGATAGTTTGGTATCAGTGAGCAAGTAGACAAAGATCAGTGGAAGAGAATAGAGAGCCCAGAAATAGACCCACACATGTATGGACAATTAATTTTTTACAAATATTCAAAGGTGATTCAATTGAGAAAGAATAGTCTTTTCAACAAATAATCATACAAATATACACACATCCGTATATATGTATATATACATACACAAATACATGTATATATACGTGTGTATATATATACCTCAACCCATACCTAACTCAACACACAAAAATTAACACAAAAATGAACAGAAAGCATCAAGCCCAGAAGAGTTCACCAGTATACTCTACTGAACATTTAAGGAAGATATTATACCAAGTATCTACAATCTCTTTCAGAGAATACAAGCAGAGGTAATACTTCCTAACTTATCCTACAGGGCCAGCATTACCTTATTACCAAAACCAGTCAAAGAAATTACAAGAGAAAAGAGACCAGTATCTCTCATGAACATAGATACAAAAGTCCTCAACAAAATATTAGCAAATCAAATCCAACAATGTATAAAAAGAATACCATCACGAGCAAGTGAGATTTATCCCAGGTATGCAAGGTTAGTTCATCATCTGAAACTCAATTAATCTAATCCATTACATCAACAAACTAAAAAAGAAAAATCACATGATCATATCAATACATGCAGAAAAAGCATTTGACAAAATCCAACACCTATTCGTGATAAAAACTTTCAGCAAACTAGGAATAGAGGGAAACTTCCTCAACTTGGTAAAGAATAACTACAAAAATTCTACAGCTAATATCATATTTAATGATGAGAAATTTGAAGCCTTCCCACTAAGATAAGATACAAAGCAAAATATCCTCTCTCATCAGTAGTTTTCAACATTGTTCTGGAAGTTTTATTTAATGCAATAAGGCAATTAAAGGAAATAAAAAGTATACAGATTGGGAAGGAAAAAATAAAACTGTCTTTTTTCATAGATGGCATGATTGTCTTGTAGAAAATCCAAAAGAATAGACAAGAAAACTCCTGGCATTACTAAGTGATTATAGTGAGGTTGTAGGACACACGGTTAATATACAAATGTCAATTGCTTTCCTATATACCAACAATTAAAAAGTGGAATTTTAAATAAAAAAACACAGTACCTTTGGAGTTCAGGTCTTTTGAGCATGAGCTGCCTATATTCCTTGCTTGACCCTGCAATATATGCTGTAATTTCCTTCATCCAAAACAAACAACAACAACAACAGCAACAAACCACAGTATCATGTACATTAGCACCAAGAAAAAAAAAAAAGAAATAATTAGGAATAAATCTAACAAAATATGTACAAGGTCTATATAAGGAAAGCTTTAAAATTCTGATGAAAGAAATCAAAGAACTAAATAAATTGAGAGATATTCCATGTTCATGGATAGAAAGACTCAAAATTCTCAAGATGTCAGTTCTTCACAACTTGAACTATAGATTCAATGCATTCTCAATCAAAATCCCACAAGCTATTCTGTAGATGTTGATTCTAAAGTTTATATGGACAGGTAAAAGATCCAGAGTAGCCAACAAAATACTGAAGGAAAACAACAAAGTTTCAGGACTAACACTCCCCAACTTCAAGGCTTACTATAAAGCTAGAGTAATCAAGACAATGTGGTATTGGTGAAAGAATAGACAAATAGATCAATGGAACAGAATAGAGAGCCCAGAAATAGACTCCCATAAATATAGTCAACTGATCTTTGACAAAAGAGCAAAGGCAATTCAATGGAGCAAAGACATTCTCTTCAATAAATAGTGCTGGGGACTTCCCTGGTGGTCCAGTGGCTAAGACTCCATGCTCCCAATTCAGGGGGCCCAGGTTCGATCCCTGGTCAGGGATCCCCTAGATCCCACATGCCGCAACTAAGAGTTAGCATGCTGCAACTAAAAGACCCCGCATGCTGCAACTAAAAAAAAGATCCCACCTGCCACAACTAAGACCTGACGCAGCCAAATAAATACAAAAAAAAAAATTTTTAAGTTTAAAAAAAATAAAAAATAAATGGTGCTGGAACACCTGAACATCGACATGCAAAAAAAAAAGAATCAGCACAGACCTTAAACCCTTTACAAAAATTAACCCAAAATGGATCGCAGACCTAAATGTAAATCACAAAACTATAAAAATCCTAGAAGATAACATAGGAAAAAACCTAGATGACCTTGGGTATGATGACGACTATTTAGATAGAAGAGCAAAGGCCCAGTGCATGAAATAAACAATTGATAAGCTAGACTTCATTAAAATTAAAAACTCTGCTCTGTGAAAGACAATGTTAAAAGAATGAGAAGACAAGACACAGACTGGGAGAAAATATTTGCAAACTACACATCTGGTAAAGGACTGTTATCCAAAATATACAAAGAACACTTAAAACTCAACAATAAGAAAACAACCCAATTAAAAAATGGGCCAAAGACCTTAACAGACACCTCACCAAAGAAGATATACAGGTACCAAATAAGCATATGAAAGACACTCCACATCATACATCATCAGGGAAATGCAAATTAGAACAGCAATGAAATATCACTACACAATTATTAGAATGGTCAAAATCCAGAACACTGACAACACCAAATGCTGACGAGGATGTGGAGCAACACAATGAGGGAATTCTCCCTCATTGCTGGTGGGACTGCAAAATGGTATAGCCACTTTGGAAGACGGTTTGGCAGTTTCCTACAAAACTAAACATTCTATATGATCCAGCAGTTGCACTCCCTGTTACTTACCCAAAGGAGTTGAAAACTTATGTCCACACAAAAACCTGCACATGGATGTTTATAAGCTGCTTTATTCATAATTCCCAAAGCTTGGAGGGAAGCAAGACATCCCTTAGTAGGTGAATGGATAAATAAACAGTGGTACATCCAGCAATGGAATATTATTCAGTACTAAAAAGAAATGAGCTATTAACCCATGAAGACATGAAGGAAGCTTAAATACATACTTAACTAAAAGAAGCCAACCTGATAAGTCTTCATACAGTATGAATCCAACTTTATTCTGGAAAAAATAAAACTATGGAGACAGTTGAAAAGATCAGTGGTTGCCAGGGGTTAGAGGAGGGGGAGGGATGAATAGGCAGAGCACTGAGGATTCTTAGGGCAGTAAAACTGCTCTGTATCATACCATAATGATGGATACATATCCTTACACATTTGCCCAAACCCACAAAATGTACAACACCAAGATGAACTTTTATGCAAACCATGGACTTTGTGTGATTATGATGTGTTAATGCAGGTTCATCAATTATAACAAAGGTACCACTCTGTTAATGGGGGAGGCTATACATGTGTGAGGGCAGGGAGTATATGGGAAATCTCTGGACCTTTCCCTCAGTTTTGCTGTGAAGCTAAAACTCTAAAATATAAAGTCTTAATTAAAAAAAAATAAGAAAAAATAGTAGTAGTATAATCCTACCTGCCACGGTCATAAAGGTGCAGAAATGAAGCTAGATCTGATCTAAAGATAGGCCCTAACAGTAGATCTAGGAGTGGGGAGTTGGAGAGGCAGTACAGTACTAAGATGTGTACTAAGAGCTTGAGTCAGGGGGGTGGACAAAAATAGGTTATAATCCTAGCTCTGCCATTAACTAGCCATACGACCTTGAGCAAGTGCCTAGCCTTCTCTGAGTTCTCAGATTCCTCCTCTATAAAGAGTGGTAGTGCACCTAGGGTAGCTGGGGGAACCAAATGAGATGATGCAGGGAAAGAATGGAAAATCATACCCTGCATGCAATAACAACATGGCAGCTTTTTAAAAAGAAATAGAAAAACATAGCAAAGGTCTGGGCCAGGAGGGGATGCTGAGCAGAGATACTTACTTGGTCACTGGAGGCAAAAGTGAACCCCTAAGGCAGTATGCACTGTAGTGTGACCCTTGAGTATCAGGCTCTCTGCTAAACCTTGAGAGGATTAACGGGCTTGGTTCTGTTTTCAGGATGAAATTGTAATAGGAAAAAAGTGTGCAGACTCTTTTTTTCTTTTTTTTAATCATCTAGCTAAATGTGTTACTCTTCCTAAGCAAGTTGCTAATGGAACCATTCCACTGGCCACAGCATGGACTTAGCAGAACTGTCACAAATGTTTAGAAACAAGAATATCCCTCTATTGATGAGGATGTCCTGTTCTTGAAAAGTGGAGTGTCTTGGGGACAGACAGTGATGCTAGGGGACAGAAAGTAATCTGATGACAGCAAGGGAGAGACAGACAGAAAGCTAGACATATTTGTTTGCATGAAGCAGCAGATGCAAGCCTGAGCTGATCTCTGAAGGTCATGCTCCTCTCAAAGTCCTTTTCTTAGGGGTTGTCTTGCCTGTGGAATACAGGCTGTCGATGTATAATTTTCCAAAGTTAAAAACATAATTCTCATATAAACAGTGAGTACATGACAAAGTTTTATTTAGCTTATTAATGAAAGAAGTAGCAGGGTGACAAAACTGGATACAGAAATTGATACATATAGGACCCCTCTATTTGCTGGATAAAGATTGCTGAATTAGATTCTAAACTACAAGGCAATAAAAGCATAACCATTGGTGTTATTTTTCTACTGCACATAAATCATTTGCATCTCTATCAGACAAAAACAATTTGTACCTTGTCAGTTATTAGTAAACAGTCAAACAAAGTTATGTTCCCCTACAGCAGAGGTCAGCAAACTAAGGCCCATGGGCCAAATCTGGTCTGCCTCATGTTTTTGTAAATAAAGTTTTATTGGAATATAGTCACACACATTCATTTATCTACTGTTTATGGCTGCTTTTAAGCTACAACAGCAGAGGTGAATAAGTGTGACAGAGACCATATAACCTGTAGAACCTGAATTATTTATTATTTGGCTCTTTACAGAAAAAGTTTGCCAACCCCTGCCCTAAAAAGTCAAATAATCCTTAGGTGGGCTTCTTAGTCAGTACTCTAGCATGACATTGAAAGGATATGCAGGGATCAAATCATTACAATGTACACTTTAAATATCTTATGATTTTATTTGTCTTACTATACCTCAATAAAGCTGAAAAAATAAATAAAATAAAATTCTGCACAGGAAAAAAACAAAAACAAAAAGAAAGAATATGTCAGAACCCTTTGGCTTTACTGCCAAATATCAGCTAGAAAGACAGACTGATTAATCTATCAGATAGAGAGAGAGAGAGATTTTTTCTTTTAACAAGGCTAATTGCCAAAAACTATAACTGAGGAAACGTATGACTTTCCTTTGGAAAGGGTGTGTGTAGACTGCCTCCATTCCTAATGCAGAATTAACAGAAGGGTTACAAAGATGCTGAGTCAAAGGGTAAAATGTCCTGAAACTCTCCTTTGCCCACAGCTTCATCTTTTTTGTTCAATTTTCTTTTGGTCAGGCCATGCCCACATAGCACTGAGCACTGAATTTGACCCTATCTCTGACTGGGATGGCAGCTACTCCCCGCAAGTCCTGGAGGACACTTGGAGGCTCTCTTTGAGAGTGCCTTAAGTAAATGCAAGGGGGTGGGGGGCAGGGGAACTACAAGGATGTCCATCACAGAATTCATTATTGGCAACAAAGTAGAAATTAGCTGAATTTCCAATGACAGAGCGTGCTTAAATAAAAAAGGCTTAAATCAAGTCACACAATGAATACTCTGCGGTCGTTATAAATGGTGATAATGCTACATATTTGTCAATAAGGGAAGACATTCATTATATATTGTTGAAAGAACAAAGCTGGTCCCAAACAGCATACACAGTATGATTTATTGTTTTAAAAGATATAAAGGAATTAAAAAAATGTGGAAGTACAAGCATGAACTTGATAATAGTTACTATCACTGGATAGTGAATTTTTATTTTCTTCTTTGTGATCATCTGGTTTTCTTTATCCTAATTGTGCTATAGTAGGTATGAAGAACTTGTATAATAAATAAAATTAAGGAAAATTTTTAAAGGCTTTCCTCAAAGGAGCTGTGTTATATTAGCTGTTTAGAAACAGTAACATGATTTTGACTCACAATATACGTATTTATGTCAATACAGACTTTTTTATAAGAAGTATGTGTATAAATACTTCCCCTCAAATAATCTAATGCATCTATGTCATTATAAACCATTTTATATGAAGAGTAACTTTCCCAAAGAAGACAGGCTGTCATAGAGGAGCCAAAGAGAGAATGAAAAAAAGATTAGTAGGAGTTTATGTGCAATGCTATGGCAAATACTGAGGAGTCTAATGAGCTCGTTGATCCAATTAAGATTCTAATCATTTGACACAAATATAAACCAGTACTTCACATGACAGCATGTAGATTAACCCATATGACCTTATATCTAAAGAATGTGCCATATAAAATGGTGACTTTTTAGGGACAACAAATACTAAAAATGCAATAACATTCTTCTTCCTTTTCTCCCTTCCCCCCTTGTTTTTCAAGTGACATGCTTGACCTGCACCTGGCATCCTGTGTATTGCAATATGCCAGGCACTGTAAGGGTACAAAGAGCATGGACATCAATCCAACACCTCCATTCCAATCTGCTTGGATCTGTTGGCCACATACAATCTGTTCCTGAGGTCAAACAAATTCCAATGAAATCTGAACAACTATTTTACTAGGAATTTTCTGTTTTCACAAAACAACAAATATAAGATGACATGACTAGCACAAGATACATGTTTAATACATCCTTCAACTGCATGAATTGTAAATCTTAAATACAGTAAATGAATGTCTAGGTTTTAGTGAATGGTACTTCAAAATAGGAAAAAAATGGTTTTTTCCCCTCCTTTCTCTGGAATAATAGAGGGTAAGTATAGAAGTACATCTTTGTTCTTATTTCTTCCCAGGGTAGAGGACATGTGATAAAAGAAAGGTCTGCAGAAAGAGGGGAGTTGTGGAAAATGCCTTGTAAATTTTATTAAAATATGAATAGTGACACATTTATCATTTTTCGTATGAGAGCAGCACTGAATAGGATAGACAGAACAAAACAAGCTTGGGTTGGACAAAAGTTCTTAAGGATGAATTTTAGTAGATTCTGATACCTTAGGTAAATTTGTAGGGAGAGGTACCTAAATCAAGAGGTTGTAGAATTTAGATAGACAAAGGAGAAAGAGCTAAAACGCACGCACAATTAAAGGAGGTTTAGACAATTTATATTTTTAAATGCTAGTTGATTTATTCATGTTGCTATGTTAATGCATTTGAAACGAGCATTGACAAGGCAATTGGGAAGGTGCCCAAAGGAATGATTCCACACTGGAAATTCGTGACCAGAGGGGCCTTTTTTTCAAACTGACATTAGTTTTTCAATGAATTAATTGCAAATTTCAAGAATTATGAGATTTCCTAAGTTATTTGTATTAGGAAATGAACAGGAAAACGTAATTATTTTTTCCCTCAAATAATATTTGAGATCTGAAAAGAAGCTATGAGCTATGTCATATTTCTTGAATCTTTCTGACAGTTTGTAATTACTTTTAATGCTGCTGTTCTCTAAATTATTAATGCTAATCTATCATGACAGGGGTTGAAGAGAACCAGTGATTATATGCCTTTTTACTAGCAAGGCTGGCTTTAAATAAATGTCTTAATCACAAGAAAATAGAAGAGTAGTTACTTTAAAAGAAATAGACTTTACCTTCTTTGGGGTCCCTCCCATCCCTTAAAATAAAATAAATGCACACTGACAACAGTTCAAGCAGGATGACAATCTATGCAATAATTTCTGAAAGTGACATCGTGTGATGACACCTGGTGATTCACAGACTCAAAGAGTTGTAAGGTGTCTTAAAGCTCATCAGCTGCCACTTGCCTTTCAACGCCTGAACCATCTCGATTAATCATGGCCAGTGGCTACCTGTTCTCTGCTTGAATATCTTCAGAATCACAGGAATTCACTCCCTCCAAAGGCATTCCTTTCTTCCTTATTTTGAGTCAAGATCTTGCTTCCTATAAATTCCACCTCCTGATCTTAGCTCTGTGTTTTGGTAGCACATAGAACAGGCAGTTCTCGTCACCCAATACATCCTTGGCAACCCTTCAAATATTTGGATATATCCTCAGTATTCTCTCTGGGTCTTCTCATTTCCAGGCTAAACACTCCAACTTCCTTTAATACGCTCCATGAGATCAGGGGCCCTCTGTTTAATTCATCCATCTCTAGCACCCAACATACCATAGATAATAAATAATAGTCATCCCCCTTATCCGCAGAGGATATGTTCCAAGACCCCCAGTGGATGCCTAAAGTGGTGGATACTACCAAACCCTATATATACTATGTTTTTTCCTATATATACATACCCATGATAAAGTTTAACTTATAAATTAGTCACAGTGAGAGATTAAAGAAAACTAATAAAAAATAAAACCATTATAACAATATACTGTAATAAAAGTTATGTGAATGTGGTCTCTCTCTCAAAATACCTTATTGTATAAATTTAATGCCTTTTCCATCTTAACTAAGAACTTATCACGCACTGCACTGTGGTCATAAATTTTGCAGTTTGAGATGTGACAGCAAAACTAGCATGAATTTCTTTTTCCTTCTTCACAGTTTCACGGATAGAAATTCTCTCTTACCATAGATCTTAGTAACCTCAGCATAAGATTTTTTTCTTTCCTTATTAAGTCAAGAACTCTAACCTTTTCACTTAAAGGAAGAATTTTATGGCTTCTCTTTGGTATATCCAAATTGCCAGCATCACTAGTCTTGTGCTTTGGGGCCATTATTAAGTAAAATACGGGTTACTTGAACACAAGCACTGTGATACCACAACAATCGAGTTGATAACCTAGAAGGCTACTGAGTGACTAACAGGCGGGATACGCTCAACAAAGGGATGATTCACATCCAGGGCAGTTGGGAGCAAGATTTCATCACACTCCTCAGAACAGAGTGCAATTTAAAACTTATAAATTGTTTCTTTCTGGAATTTTCCATTTAACATTTTCAGAATGTGGTTCACCTCAGGTAACTGAAATCACAGAAATCAAAACTGCAGATAAGGGGGGAGTACTGTAATTGAAAGAATAAATGTAATGAAACCGAAACCATGGAACTCGGAGTGGGACTTGAACCCTGTGCCGGGATTCGAACCCGGCCTAAACCCAGATTGGGACTTGAACCCACGGTCTTTTAATTGAGATCACACACCTGGTCTCAGGACTTAATGAAGCTCAGGTTCTTGATGTCTCCTTGCAGAAAGAATTCAGTGAGAGACAAAAGTGACAAGTAAGAAGTGGATTTATTTAGAGAGAAACACACTCCACAGACAGCGTGTGGGCCATCTCAGAAGGCAAGAGGCCCCAAAATACAGGGGTGGTTAGTTTTTATGGGCTGGGTAATTCCACAGGCTGATGAGTGGGAGGATTATTTCAACTATTTTGGGGAAGGGACCGGGATTTCCAGGAATTGGGCCACTGCCCACTTTTTGATCTTTGATGGTTGGCCTCAGAGCTATCATGGTGCTGGTGGGTGTGTCACTTAGCTTATGCTAATGTATCATAATGAGAATATAATGAAGCTCAAGGTCCACTGGAAGTCAAACCTTCCACCGTCGTGGACCTAGTTGGTTCTAACCAGTTTTTGTCATGTCCTATGACTATGTCATTCTTTGAAAGGTTGTGCCCTGCCCACTTCCCTCCTGTTTCAGTAAGACTGTTAATCATCTCTAGTTTTCCACATGTTTTCATTTCCAATGACTAACAAACCTCTCCAATCCTTGGCCAGTCACACCCAAACTCCTCTGTTAGGAGATGATCTCACCCCAATCCGCCAAAGAATGGGAGACTCACTCCCTAATTTCCTCTTTCTCCGTGTTTACACTATTCTTACTTACTTTACTTTGTTTCAAAGAAAAAGGCCTCTTATTTATCACCAAGGCTAATGCCACCATCTGAGCTGTTCTCCCTTCCACTCCTCCATCTGTTCTATTTCCAGTCTACACTTAATCTCTTTACAGACACTCCTTCAGTTTAACAATATGCTTGAGCTGGCTTCCTAAAAACTAAACTTTCCCTTCATCTTGCCTTTCCCTTAAAACACTGCCATCTTTTTCATTACTACCAACATCTGCAATCATTTTCTATAGACGTACGGTATGTCTCCTTTATAAAATTATCAATATGTCATTGTTCATAAACACACACAAAGGTAAAAAAAGAGAAGTACCACCCAAAGATTCAGATTCTGTGTGTGGTAAAAATGATTAGTGAGAGTGGATTACTAATAATGAGGTGTCAATCAACTAAATTCAGAGATAAACTGAAGGGTGAGACGAAGTCCTATTATCTAATAAACTAATGTTAACACTCTGGAAAAGGTTTTTATTGTTCAACATCAACGCATATTTATGCAGACATTGGAATAATGTAATTGGAATTATCTATCCATGAATATATTTTTTACAAAAACATACAGGCAGAATTTTGATGGTCTAAATTCTGTTGCAAAATGCAAAAGTGTGCCTTTTCTCCCCATTTTAAAATTCATTGTCAAAATTAAATGAATACCACATCCATATCCAACTTTAATTTTCAACTTGTGTTAATAATATCAGAAATCAAACCTCTAGAATACATTCTTATGTTTTCTTGTTATTAACTCCTCTTAACACATCTACATGTTTTACATTTGTCCGCATCTCACCATTTCTTCATGGTCAGTAAAACAAGATCATGCTTGGGGGTGGGGGCAGTGGTCCTTAGAGCAAGAGGTTGTATTAGGGAATCAGAATGAGGCACATATTTGACAATAATTAAAACTGTAAGGCTTTTAGGAGGCACTAGGCTAATTAACTTGCGTGCATTCTTTCATTGAGTCCTGGAAGGTATAATATTGCCTCCATTTTACAGATGAGAAAACTGAAATTCATAGACGTTAAGTAATATGACATCCCAGGCTACGCAATCAGTAAGGAGCAAAGCTGTGACTCAAATACTAACTCTAAAATTAATACTCTTAACTAGAGCCACATTCCACTCCTTTAGTATTATTTAAACTCTTTCCCATGAGTTAAGAATTAGGACTTGGAAGTGCAGAGAAGTGAGTGGTTTATGCAAGCTCACCTACACTGTTAATTGTAAGAACCTAGATCACACAGCATCTGGAAGAAAAGATGGTTTCCAATCATCCCAGCTCCTTTCTCAGGATTCGCTTTCCCCTGGAAACCACTGGAGTTCTGATTGGGGAGCCATGGCCAGCTAGGAAGTAATTAGAAACTAGAGTTTGAGGGACAGGAGAGAAAAGGGGCAAGAGCTTGAGTCCCATTCCTTATTTGCCTATTCCTTCAGCCCTTTCCCCCACACTGTGACTCCACACTTAGGAAGCAGAGAATTAAACAAAAGCCTCTGCTGCTTCAGCATTTTTTCCTACAAGTATAGCTTTAACAGCAGCCTCTGTACTTGGGGAACCTGGCAATAGCAGACAGAGCAAAATATCCTCCTAGTAATGAAGAGGAATCATTTGGGTAGCCTCTACCCTGAAAAACACCTTTCCCCACCTAAGGTAAAAAATTAAAATCTACAAAGCCCACACCACTGCCAAAGCCACAGAGAATTTTTGCTGAGAACTTTTGCAGAGAACTTTTTCTGTACAAGCAGAAGACATTTTTGCAAACACATTTGCATTTGAAAGTACCAACACATCCTAAATGTGCAGCATATGCACAGATCTGTGCAGTAGCAATTAGGCACAGAAATAACCAGTGCAACTGAATTAGAGTTGATGAGGTTTTTGGTGTTCAAGGCAGCCACCTCCTTTATATGACTAATCCCTACACATCCTTGGAGTTTTAGATTAGATGTTGCTTTTTCTATGAAGTTTTCCCAGACCCCGGAAGTCTAGGCTGTGTGCCCATCTGATGAATTTCCCCTTGCATTTCTCCTACTCATAGCATTTGTCGCCTGAGATCAGTATTACCAGTTTACTTCTGAGTCTCTCCCACTAGTCTGTTGGCTTTGTGAAAGCTGGGACACGTCTTATACACTGTATCACTAGTATGTCTCACAATGCCCAGCACAAAGTAATCGCTGAATAAATGTTTTTGAGTGGATTAATAATAAGCAGAAATGGGACATGGGACAGTTGCTTACAAAAAATTTTAAAATCTACCCAACTCTATTATCAGCTCCAATTACAAAATGTCATAAGACCAGGATGTGATGAAGTAAGTGGTGATCATATAAATGAGTCACACATATAGAACCATGAAAAAGAAAATAACAGGTCCAGACCATGATAACATCACGCTCTCTCCTGGATAAGAACTCTACTCAAAGTCTATTCATGAAGGCATTGGTAGCTGCATAACAACTATGAACTGGTGTTTACCTAACCTATCTATGCTATCTATCCATCTATCCATTTGTCCATATATCTATCTATCCATTATCTAGCTAGCTATCCATTTATCTATCAATTGTCTGCCTAGCCATCTATTTATCCATTCATCCATCCATCTATCCACCTGTGGTAAGTAAAATTTTAAAGCTGCCCCCCCAAGATTCCCATTCCCTGGTTATTCAATCAAACACAAATCTAGGTACTGCTGTAAAGGGAATTTACAGGTGTAATTAAGGTTCTAATCAGCTGCTCTTAAAATTGGAAGATTATTCTGCATTTCCTGGTGGGCACAATGAAATTACACAAGCCCTTAAAAGCAGAAGAGGAAGCAAAAGAAATGAGGCAGAAGGGGAAGCAGGGGAAGAGTGAGAGACTAGATCTGCCTTTGCTTGCTGGGGTCCTCAGTCTTATGATGATAAGGAACTGAATTTTGACAGACAACCTAAACAAGCTTGGAAGGGTATTAATCCCCAGAGCCTCCAGCAAGGAACACAGCCTGGGTGATACCTTGACTTTGGACTCATGAAGCCAGGGCAAAGAAACCAACCAGCTGACCAGATTTCTGAACTATAGGACAATGAGATAAAAAAAATCTATGTTGTTTTAAGTCACTAAGTTTAAGCTACAGCAGCAATAGAAAACTAACACACCATCCATCAATCTATTAACCATCTGTTTAGCTATTATCTATCTATTATTACTTATCTATTACCTATCTATCAATGTTATCTACTTATCACTTATCTATTACAGCATATATAATCTATTATTTATATATTATCTATCTAAATAGTATCTATCCGTCCATCCATCCATCCATCCATCCATCCATCCATCTTTGTTGCCTGACCTGGCCCAGAATTCTTAACAGCAGTCTTTTCTCCCTGAACCTCCCACCCCTGACAGAGCCCCCCCTGCGCTCCCCCCAACCACCACACACACTTTCCTCCCGGGAAAGACCAGCAACAACCACCAGAAATCCTGGGAACCTCTCCAACCTGCACTTGCCCTGGTATCCCCATCTCTTCCCATAACCTCTTCCTCTGCTTGACATTCTCTCTGCTTGATCTTCTTCCCTCCGGTTGGCCTTCACTCAAATAGACTGCTCAGCTCTGGGTCCTGACTCCACCCCTGGATGCTCAACTCTACCCAGTAGGTAAGTACCCACTACCCCATCCTTAACCAACCCAGACTCAGTCACCCCAACCAATGAGCAGTACCTCCAAGGCCATGGCTGTCTAAGAAGGACCCCAGAAAATCATCAGGACATAGTTCATTTACTTCTATGAATTGGATCCATTTTGTTCTCAGTAAATCTTTTCTCTTTATAAAGATCTGATTTCAAACAACTCTTTCAAACTATTAAGAGATACCCAAAGCAGGAAACTGTCACTTATATTCACCATTCTGGTACTAAGAAGCATTACATCTTTGAGAATGGTGCCAGCACAGGGCCAAGGGGTCTACTGGGATGTGTTATCTTTCACAGCGACACTTAGGCAATATTTCTTTATAAAAGATACTGTGCTGTCGTTCTAAGATCACATACCAGAACTGAAACGGCCATGTCAATCCAACCTCATAGAAGAAGAGTCAAGTTGAACTATTGATGCCCTTAGAAATATAGGTCTCACAGCATATTACTTGCCATAGATATGAGGATTTTATGTAAGTATGTAACTGTGTATACATGTGTGTATTAAAATATATATAAATTTTGAGTCCTTGTTTCATGCCAGGCATCAGACATACACACTATTACCTGCATTTTCTCCTATAACCCTTACAACTCTATAAAATTTGTCCTGCTATTACCTGCATGTTGGAGATGAGAGGTTAAGAAATAAATCTGCCCAAGGTCACACAGCTAGAACATAACGGAGGTGGGATATAAACCCAAGGCTATTCTCTCAACTACTGTACTCCGTTTTGTTCTTATCATGATGAGAGTCACTGGGATGTTATGAAAGGAGCATCCTTGTTCCTTGGATAAATCACATCACATTCCTGGCCCTCACTTGTGAAATGAGGGAGATGGGCCATGTGCTCCCTCAGGCTCCATCAGATCTAATGGTCTGCAGTTTCCTGGACTGGCCCCTCTGATTGGGTCCTGCTCTAACCATGATGCCAGAGACAGACGGGGGTTACTGTGGATCATCCCTGCCTTTCTCTTTTCGGCACTAACCTCCTGATGTCATGCACCTCATTGTCGTTCCCTTTTTCTAAAGATCATTTAACACTCCATTTAGTCACCCTTGATAATGCTCTTCTTTCCAAAGTTACAGTGAGAGGAGCCGTTTCAAGGTGATTTCTCTATACTGAGCACATGTCAAGCTCTGGAGATCAACTGGCCAGCATCCTAGTTCTGGAGCAGGTAGATGCAACGAGGCCAACACCAACAGCAGAAATAAACCAGGCTAGGGAGAGACAGACCAGTTGTTTATCAGAAAAGAACCAGACTGTAGCTGACAATACTCACTTCTAGCAACACCCTTCAGGAACCATCCGTCCTGACCCTGAACCACCAGGGGAGTAGTATAGCGTGATGTAAGGAGCGTAAACACATTTCATCTAAGTCACCAACTCCAATTGATTATGAGTGGGCTCCTGGAGTGCTGAGGTGAAACACACTAGAAGACAGGTCTCAGCTCAGCAGGAAAGAGCACTGATCGATTAATGATGTCTGTCAGGGGCAGAGCATTTGAAAAGAGGCACCAGGCTCCTGGCTACTCACAGACCCTGCAAAATCAGTGAGTGGCACAGGCCGTGCAGTTAGATGGGCATAGGTTCAAATCTCAGCTCTCCCACTTACTAGCCGTATAGTACTGGGAAATTTTCTTAAACTTCTGAGTGTCAGCTAAAATGGAATGGTTTAAGAATGAAGACTGAAATGTTTGGGCAGTGCTTAGCAAGGACCCACTAACTCATTAGCAATTATAAGTTTTCCCAAATAAAAAGCAGTGAAAAGAACACTGCTAACTTTAGCTGGGTGAAAATATTTTACTTCTCTCCATCTGTTGGATTGGTGCAGAAGTCACAAACTGGCAGCCATGGACTTAATCTCACCTTTATACCTATTTAAATTGGCTCACGTTGTTGGTTTGCACAAAGTCTAAATAATGTTTGAATTAGTTACAAGCTTATTTCACATGTTTTTAAAAATCCATATATCTTACTTCTTTGAAAAGCCTGATCTGACAACATTGGTCCCATTCTCAAATGGCATCAACTGGGGCTAACTGGTGGCTGCTCCCTTTGGGGGGATTCCCGAACCTTTTTTCCTTCCTTTCTTCATTATGATATATGTCATATATTCAGAAGAGTGCATAAAATATATGTACAGTTTAAAGAGTAATTATAAAGCCAACATCTATGTAACCAAGTCCCAGGTCAAGGAGTGGAACATGGCCAGCACCCCCAGAAGACTGCATGTCCTTCCAATCACAGACTCTACCTCTCTCTAGGGTCACCACCATGCTGGCCTTCGTGATAATCATTGTCTTGCTTTTCATTACGTTTTTACCATGTAGGTATGTATCTCTAAACTACGTAGTTTGGAGAACTGTATGGACATGAATTCTTATGGAATGTCTTCTTTTGGGTCTAGCTACTTTTACTCAACATTATGGTTGGAAGATTCACGCCGGTTGCCATATTCCATTTACTTTCATTGCTATGTGGGTCATGCAGTCTTCAATTTCACTCTCTGTTATCTCTCCACCTGGCCCTATTATAAGCATCCGAATTTGTGCTTTTATATCAGGATACACATCCCCCCAGATGCAGGGAAATAACTGCCATTATAAGCATGTTTGATCACTCCAACAAAGATTCCCAGTTTGTTCCACAGCCCTACTGTGAGCTCAGCTTGCTGATAACCCCCAGGAGGCTTCAACCCAAGGAGGCTCAGTCTATCCAATTCCTCCTCCATGTCTCTCCTCAATCCCTGGTGACCTCCCCAGCCCATCCAGTAAGTGATCGGGCAGCCAAGGCTGACTGCACCATATTTATCGGTCCCTTCTTCTCAATAAGGAATTAAGAGACTCAGTGAATCCAAAGCCACAACACCCCTCTAGTAGCATATGGGGAAACTTGCAGCAGCTCTATCCATGGCTGTTTATCATTACTTTGGCTTTATGAGTCTTCATCCAGCTCTCAATCTGTGCCAACGGTTCCTCTGCCAACCCAATTTGAATTAATTTGACAAAGCAAAATTTTGTGATAAAATGTATCAGCTGCATTACTGGAATAAGATCTGTGACTTCTGTGATCCTTTCATCTTCTAATTTAGCCATTCTATCAATAAAAGCAATCAAGTTTTCTTGGCAAATTTTTCTTTATAAATCAGCTTTATGGGTCATGTATCCACATTCTTCTTGATGTTTATGGATTTTCATTCCTAATATCAATTCCATTGTTTTACTACAATGGAAGTGAGACATCTAAGACAATGAGAATAGGGGTGTTTTCCAATATACTTCTGGCTATAAAAGTCAGGATCAGAGTTTCAGGAATGCTGAATGGCTTTAGTCTACCAACCATCTGCGGCAGGTAGGGGAAAAAATTCCAACCTTTCAGGCTGGCATACAAAGTCCTTTGACCATCTGACCCCAGCCAGCCTCCCCAGTCTCATCCCTCTCTTGCATGAATGACCTGACAAGGCCCTGGTGTGTCATAGTCATTAATCCTTTTTTTCTCTCTCTGCAATGCCCCTGTGTCAGTTAGGACTCTTTAGGTTGTGAGTGATAGAAAGCCAAGGTAATGACAGAAATTGGCTTAAGATAAAACGGAATGTATTGGAGCATGTAATTTAAAAGCTCAGGGATAGTACTGACTACCAACTTCAGGTATTCAGGTACCACTGGATCAGGACCTCAGCAAAGAGATAACTTTCCTACCCTCTCCTCCCCACCCTTCCCCTCCCCTCCTCTCTCCTCTTCTCCCCCTCTCCCTCTCCCTCTCTCCCCCACCCACACACCCATTCTGCATTACAATTACATAAATGCTTTTGGTTTCTCCAGCATTTACATCTTCTCGCTTCCAGTCATGAAAGATAGAAAGTCTCTATGATACATTGGATGTTTTTTCTAAATTCTTCACTCATTCTATGTCATAGAATTATACATGTACGGCAGTAGTTCTCAACCGAGGGTGATTTTTCCCCAGTGGGACATTCGGCCATGGCTGGAAACATTTTCGGTTGTCACAGTTTAGGAGGCACATTACTGAGGCCAAGGGTGCTGTTGATATCTTACAATGCACAGTTCAGCCCCCACCACAAAGAATTGTCTGGCTCAAATGTGAATGGTGCTGATGTGAGAAACCCTGCTCTATGCCCTTAGCTGTGTGAACTGGCCGTGACTACGTTTCTCTCTTCCATTAGAGGCTACAAAATGCTGGGTCTGCTGCCCAGGCACAAACTGGCCTGGTCCACTTGGCTTGGACCACACAGTCTATACATAGACACCACACACAACTGTGCACAAGCTGCCCAGCTGAGGGGCGAGTGGGGCTGACCTGGGTCTGATGGCCCATGACCAGGTAGAACTCTCCAACCAGAGAGGATGTCTTTTCCCAATTTTCATGGATTCCCAGAAGTGGCAGGAGAAGAAGCCAGCCTCTCTCCTGCATCTCTAAGTTTACATTTTCACTTCTTAAGGTTTCTAGATAGTTCATGTTATTCTTTGTGATCTTAAGAAGGACATGATGAACTGCCTATTGCATTAGTAAGCAGACCTGGTAGATGACACATGTGGTTTCTAGGTAATTAGCTTCTAAGCATCATTCTAGGGTTCCCTTCCTTCCATCTGACAGCCTCACCAGAAGCTCATGGTCTTCTAAGAAACACTGTCTATTGTTGTTGTTGCAGGGTGAGGATATGGTTAAACACCATGGTGGTAGGCAGAAGTGTGAGATGCCCTCAGGTTTCTCATCTCTGGTATACAAGCCCTGTATAATCCCTGAAACTATGAGTATGATGAGGTATCACTCCCATGGTTATGTTATGTTATAAAGACAGTTTACAGATGTAATCATGTCTTAAATCAGTTAACCAGAAGATAGGCAGATTATCTGGGTGGGCCTGACCTAATCACAGGAGCCCTTCAAATTTGGGTCTACAGGTCAGCAACAGAGGAGGTCAGAGCTTCAAAGCACAAGAAGAATTTAACATACCATTGCTGACCTGAAGATGGAGGGGCCAAGGTGGCAAGGAATGTGAGCAGCCTAGGAGTGGCCCAGATGACAGCAAGGAAATGGGAACGCAAGGCAATGGGAACCTCAGGCCTACAACCACAAGGAATTGAATTTCGCCAAAAGCAAGAATGAGATTGGAAGCAGATTCATCCCTAGAGCCTCCAGATGAGAACTCAGTCCAGCCAACACCTTGGTTTTAGCCCTGTGAGACTGTGAGCAGAGAACCCAGTTATGCAGCACTGGACTTCTGACCTACAGAACTGTGAGCTAATAAATGGGTATTATTTAAGCTGCTAAATTTGTGGTCATTTGGTATGCAGCCAGAGAAAACTAATACAACCGTGAATAGACCTGTAGTCATAGCAAATACCTCAGGCCCTTTGCTAACCACAAAACATTTACTTTCCACTAATCCCCACTCTCTTTCCACACCACTATAAGTGTGGATGATTTACCTGAGGTCTTGCAAGCTCAGTCACACCTGAGTAAATTGTTTCAGCATAAGACCAAAGGAATTTACTTTTCATAGAGCTAAACAACAGTTTCCTTTAATATTCCATTAATACTCAAGTTGCACCTGACCTTAATCACCCAGTAACGCTCATTTTAAGAGTTTAAAGCATATTACTTCTAAAACAAGATGCAAATATAGTATCAAAAAAGCAGTCACCCTAACGCTGGGCTTTATTGGGTGCAGCAGGATTTCACGGCAGGTCCTCCTGATTATTTAATATTCACTTTGTCTCCACCAGAGGCTGTGAGGCTGAATAGAGATGATGTCTCAGGATTGTTAAACATAACTCCAGAATGTGTGCCTGAAACACATTCTGGTTGCTAGAAGATGTAAGATATAAGAGGCAGGGCTGCTCTATGCTGATGTAACTCTTCCTACTGAATCCCCAAGCTCAGCCAGAGAAGAATTTTTAAGTATTTGGGCCAAATGTTCATCTTCCTGCAATCTGAGAGGTATTTAAAAAGTTATCCACCAGCTCCCACTATAATTTGAAAGATATATTGGAAAGAACTATTGCGACTTGGGAGAAGATGTTTTGATCATGAATTAAAATTTCATAACACCACTACAGCATTTTTGATGGTACTTTTGTCTGCCTGTGAAGCATTTCCCTTGAGTTCAGCTGTGCCATTTGCATTTTTAATATTTAGTTGTTTCTAACTCATGCCCAGACTTTTTGACCATGTTTATATTAGACTCTAAAGAAAAGCACTGGCAGTTCCCAGTTGTTTTCTACAGAATGCTCCTGTAAGTTGCTTTTAAGCAGATCATTGCACAAAAACACTCCTTTTCTCTTGGAAACACTTTTGTAAAGGAGTAAAATGTTTCTGACTAATGATTAGCGTCAGAAAAGTTATAGTTATACCAAATATGCAATAAAAGAAAAGATCTACCATAAACTCCTCTGGATAATTAAAAACTTACAGAAATTATACTTGTTTCATAAAATGAACATAAATATACCATATATACAGATTATGACTGTATTTAATATAAACCAATATAGTGGCTATTATTTAACAATTGGGCTTGTTTGTTTATATTTAGAAAGACCTTTTAAAATGTTGTGAATGGTCTGTTTTGTTTTTAAAGTTTCTCAGGAGTTTTGGACCACATGTCAATATTCCCCCTTATAAGTTTCCTGGAGCAAGGAAACCATCATATTAATGGTCACAAAACTACCCTCAACTTCAGAATTATTTTTTTCAACAAAGCATTGATTAGCTAATTCGTGTGCATGTGTTTGTGTGTGCAGGTGTGTTTGTATATATGTGCATGTGTGTGTGTACCTACACAGGAGAACCAGAAGCCTTCCTTCTCCTCTTCCGATTTCCCTGCCTATCCTCCATATGCGACCCTACTCCACCCACCCACCTCCTCACTCCTCTCTGTCTTGACATCATACTAGTGCAGGTCCTACATAGCAAAATGTGAAGAGGTAAAGAGGAGAGGGATACTTGGCTTAACGGAGGGATGGCTTGTGGAGCAAAGGATGAAGAAAAGCGGGCTGGTGCTGGCTGATTATGTGGATATTACTATTTTTGCACCAGTTGACTACAGTATTTTCTCTACATCCTGCTTCCTCTCTGCTAGAGATAGACCCAATAAATAAATCAGTATAGTGGGAAATGAGGTACCAACACTAAATAAAATTAAACAAGCTTAACAATAAAATTCAAAACTTGGAAAGTGGCAGTAATCCCTATTCATTCTGCCTCTTCATCAACCTTGGAGACTAACTTGGAATTCTACTCATGTCAGTGCGGGGATGAGCGGGAGTGCAGGGTGGGGTGAGATACCTTTTGTGGTTTGTTAGTTACTTTTCCTACCCCATATATTCCTCTCTTTTCCCCTTCTCTACTCACAGGGGTGGACACCTGACATGAGTTTACCTATCGGAGTATCCTGTTTTTCTGAACACAATGACGTAGGGCATGTGATTCAAGAACGGCCAACTGGGTTTCCTCACTGGAATTGACAAACAGATGATGGAAGAGGGAAATTCCCTTTATGTTGGTATGACTAATCTGGGACTGCCAACAGCCATTGTCCTTAGACACATGGAAAGAACTTGTCTGCCAGATGAGGAGAGCCAAAGACCAGCAGAGATAACAGAAAGGGATGGATAGAGGGATGGGTGGGTGGATGGATGGAGGAAATGGATAGATGGATGGAGGGATGAATAGAAAGATGGATAGATGAATGAATGGATGGATAAGCTCTCCCTTATCTCCTTTTAAGGGAACAGAGGTGCCAAAAACTGTGTCCCAAAGCATGAGGGTGTCCCTCTCCAATCCGATATTACATTCATAGACCATGGTCTTTAATCAAATTCATCAGCTACTCTGGCTTGGTTCCCCAGTGCTGGCAACTTGAATTCTCAAAGTCCCAGGGAGATTTTGAATGAGCTCCTAACCTTGAGCAAGAAAAGGATCTGAGTAACAGGCACTGTCTTCCACCAGCCTTCAAACCCAGAGCCATCACATTGCACACTGCCAGGATGTGAATGGGGTCACATTGCATGCTTCCAGGAGATAAACGGGGTCTACTGGCATTGGACCAGGTGGTGGCCAACCCCACCTTGCGTCCCATTCTTGGGAGAAACTCTTTTATCCTTTATCTAAGTCTTTTCCCAAATGGATCTTCAGCTTCTCATCAAGTAGACTCTATGGTGGTCTTTCCCTACCAGTGCTTAAAGCATGTCCAGATTTTAGGATAAACACTACTTAGGCCCAAGCTGGAATCCTGGCAACCTGCGCTCATCTCCTTTTCTACCACTTGCCCCTCTGGCCTCTGCTGCCATTATTTGGCAAATGACGTGCTTGCTGGGCCAATCACTGGGCTGTAGAGGGGTAACATGATGGCTTCAGCCCCTCAGCATTTATATGGGACTTCTGAGCCTAAAGGAAAGACAAAACTTGCCAAGTATGAGGAATGATTTAAAGTCACCTTCTCAGAACATACCATCCAAGCATAATGTTTAGAACTTGTTTAAATCCTGATTCAAACAAACCAATAATAAAAAACACCATGTATGTTCCTATCAGGGAACTGAACACTGATTGGATACTTGATGCTAATAAGATATTTTCATTTTTTTACATGTGATAATGGTATTGTGATAGTGCTTTTTTTTTAAAAAAAGAGTTCTTATCTTAGACATACATACTGATGTATATGCAGATGAAATTAAACGATGGCTGAGATTTGCGTCAAAATAAACCTGTCAGGGTGAAAGAGGTACAGAGAAGTAGGTGGGGAGAGAGATAAAACACATCTGTTGAGAATTGTTGAAGCTGGGTAATGATTACATGGGGCTTCATTGTACTAGTATGTCAACTTCTGTCTATGCTTGAACATCTTCATGATAGAAAATTTAAAAATAATTTCAGCCATCTCAGAAGGCAGGGGTTCCAGAGTTTCCTCACTATAAGCAAGGGGATATATCTACATTAGCATTTCCCAGATGCAGGAAACTTAGCTGCCCAGTGGAAACTGTCTTGAAATGTCTAGTTCTCACCAAAAATATATAAAAAAGTCAAGCTCTGTACACCATGCCAAGGTAAGCTAGAGAAAGCAATGTTCCATCAAACCACAAAGATCTAGAAAATATCTGTTTACACTCAAACTAAACAAAATTTTAGTAACATCTTAGCTCAAGCCAAAACACCATATCTCTACCTTCTGGAGTCAAAGAAGAGGGTATGGTTTCTAACTGGAGGCAGAAAGACAGTCCCTTTGAACACATCCAGTGACCAGAGGAACCCCAGGAATTCCTTCTCAGGTGGTCAGTTTAGACTAGATATTCATAATGTGGGCTTTCAATGCACCAACCACTTCTCAAACATTACTACTTCTATCATATCCATCACTGTATTAGTCAGAATTCCCCAGAGAAACAGAACCAATAGGATATATATAGATACATAAATATATAGGTATAAGAAGAGATTAATTGTAGGAATTGGCTTACTTAGTTGTAGAGGCTGAGAAGTCCCATGATCTGCCATCTGCAAGCTGGAGAACCAAGAAAACCAGTGGTATAGTTCAGTCAGAGTTCAAACGCCTGATAATCATGTGGTGATGGTGTAAGTCCCAATCTGAGTCCAGATGCCCAAGAACCAGGAGCACTGATTTCCTAGGGCAGGAGAAAATGTCTCAGCTCAAGCACAGAGAGCAAATTCACCCTTTCTCCACCTTTGTATTCTATTCAAGCCCTCAACAGGTTGGATGATCCCCACCTGCATTCATGAGAGTGCCCTTCTTTATTCAATTTATTGACTCAAACACTAATCTCTTCTAGAAAAACCCTCACAGATACACCCAGAAATCATGTTTTACCAGCTATCTGGGCATCCCTTAGCCCCGTCAAACTGACACATAAAATGAGCCATCAGAATCATATTAGAAAAAGGCATTCAAGTATTCTTCCATGTGATATTCAGAGATGTGAAGTTGTGCCCGTTTTAAGCCAGTTCGGTTATAAGTCTTTCTAAGCAGCAAAATAATCCACATGAATAGAGGGCCCAGGGTACCTAACATATATATACCCACCCCACATTTATTTCTACCAAATCACTGTGAGTGTATCATTCCTGCCCTCTCAGAAAAGGAGTCTCTGCTCGGTTTTATTCATGGGAACAAAAGAGATCTCTGAAAACTGTGTGTTGAGTCATATCACCCTGAACAGGCCTGATCTTATCTGAAAACTGTGTGTTGAATAACGCCATGGTCTGCTGTGCATCATCTTTACTGACAGTGAGGAAGATATTAGCTGTGTGGCAGGACTATCATCTGAGTATGGCTGGACACAGAACCTTTAAGAAATATCTGGCTTTATTTTCCACATTGACCCAGCAGGACTTAGTGAGAGAGGCAGATGGTGTGGTGAGCAGAATTCAGCCCTGGCTCTGAAGAAGGAGGTGCCACCTGAATATCCCCAAGTGTGTGCCTGGATGTCGGCATCTCCTCCCCTGCCTCTTGTAGCCTCTGATACTCCCAGCCCTTGTCATCTGTGGGTTCTGATCACCCTCACCCAGAGCAATGGAGGCCCACATCCAACAGGAGATGCAAGTTTCCTCCTTGCCTCTGAGTCAACGATCAGGTAAGATGAGTCCATTGCACCGTGTGTTCCCACAAGCCCATCCCCAGCCACACTAGCTGTGCCTTTCCTCCTTATTTAAACTCTGCACCTGTGGTTCTCAGCCATAAGCATGCATCAGAATCACCTGGAGGATTCCTTACATCACAGATTGACCACTCCACCCCAAGAGCTTCTATTCAATAGAATTTGCATTTCTAATGAGTAGCCTGGTGACACTGATGCTGCTGATCTGAGGACCACCCTTTTAGAAGCACTGCTCTAGAGCTCTCCTAGGGTCTGAAGCCCTTACCTGAATCCCAGTCTCTTTGGTTCGTGCCCTCTTCCTCCTCGGCCTGGACTTAGGCCTTAACCCCAGATGGCCAAACCAGAAAGATTGTGACGCAGGGGTGAGCCTGATTCAGCTTCAAGACTCCTGCTGGTTCACTGCGAGACCTCTACTTAGACACCATTTAGGATGGTCACCAACCTTGAAAAAAGACTAAATTCTCCATATGTTCTAGGACACTGTGATTTAAGTTGTTGCTACTGCCTCAGTGCCTGTCCTAAAATTGGATTAAATTCCCTTAGTTCCTGTCCCAACCATCCCCAGGTTTCTTCCTGCCCTGCAGCACCAATGCCAAAGGTCCTAACCCTACGTGACTATGTCAGCAGGATAGTGTTCCACCCCTCTACACCTCTTTTCACTCCTGGAAGCCCAGATCTCAGGCCACCGAGCTGACCCTGGTGCCTGCACTGCTGATTTGTCTTGTATTACTGTTACTACTACTACTACTGCAGCTGCTGCTGCTGAGACTACTACTACTATATGCTTTTCCAGGACACAGAAGGCCTCTCAGTTCAAGCCCAATTGTATAAATAACTATCTGGGAAGAATTTGGTCAAATGCCTTTACTCCTCTGGGCCTCAGGGCTGGAAGAAACAATTTATAGATCCCAGGCTCCACCTGCAGATGTTTGATTTCACGGGGCAGAGAGTACCCTAGCTTTGCCATTTTCTCAAAACTTCCTTAATGTTTACAGTGTGCTACCGGAAATGATCCTTCCTCTCATTTCACATTTAGAGAGACCAAGACTCAGAACAGTGACGTGTTTAAGTTCCACAGACAGATATTAGAATCTCACACTAGCATTCTGTCCTCCCAATTCCTAGTTCAGAGATCCATGTAGAAACTGGAATAGATGCCAACTTCCCACTCCTAGGCAGGCCTGACCCAGAGTAATCGTTATCCAGCTTGGCTGAGCCTGTGGAGCTTGTTAAAATGGAGATCTGGAATCTCACCGCAGGCCTCCGGGCTGCACAGGGATCCCCGAGGGGGACACGGAGAAGAGGGTGACTGGAGCACTCCCTAGAGGTCAGAGCGTGCCATCAGCCTCCTCCAAGCCTCAGCACATTCCCTCTTCCAACTGAGTTAGTATCCTGGCTCTGGGCTTGCCCTCCATTCTCTGGCTGGGATGCTCTGAATAAACCTCACACCTTACTCTGACTTGGGCTCCAGATTTGAGGCCCTAGCTTGGCATCTTACCCTGCGACCCTCACCTTCTCTCCCTCTCTCCCCAGCATCCCCAGCTGTAGAGGTTGTGTGCCTCCCTGACGAAGGACTTGATGCCATCACTGTTGGGCAAATCTTCAAAGGCCTTCCCTGCCCATACTAAAGCAACCCAGCCTATCCTCTCCGGGGCTAGAAAACTGGGCTCATTATACACACTCTTAGCCATAAAGGCTTCAGGCGCTATTAGAGAGAAACAAAAGTTCCCCCAGTGGCTTCCGTGAATGGTCTAAAATGTTTGTCATTTTCCTCAAACAATAGACTGTTACAGGGACATATAATTCAGCCGAGTCTGAGCAGGCCCCTGACTCCTCACTGGTTTATTTATGTCATTTATTGGGAGCTATTAAAGAATTGTTTTTCTCGGTCAGCCAAATGCACTGATGGAAGCACATTGTCAGCCTTCAAAAACCAGAATCACATCATTGTCCAGTAAATATGTTCTTGCTCTTTTACAGAGTTTTTAAATCGTGCTCTATTGAGGAAAAGAAAAATGGTATGTGTGTGAGCATGGACTGAAATCCCCCCACGCTTGAGGGAGGGTCAACTGGGGTTCTGGTATGTTTCAACAAAACGCAGCAATTTATTTGTAGAAATCCCATTATAGCTAATAGGAGTTAAAAACCATTTTAAAAGATAAGGATGTCTAGTCATTTCAAGATTATTTTGTGAAATGTGCCCTGCTAAAAAAGGAATGAGGGCTTCCCTGGTGGCTCAGTGGTTAAGAATCCGCCTGCTAATGCAGGGGACACGGGTTCGAGCCCTGGTCCGGGAAGATCCCACATGCTGTGGAGCAACGAAGCCCGTGCGCCACAACTACTGAAGCCCATGCACCTAGAGCCCGTGCTCCGCAACAAGCCACTGCAATGAGAGGCCCTCGCACCGCAAGAAAGAGTAGCCCCCGCTCACTGCAGCTAGAGAAAGCCCTCGTGCAGCAACGAAGACACAACGCAGCTAAAAATAAATAAATAAATAAAACTAAATTAAATTTTTTAAAAAAGGAATGAATTTTGCAAAGAACATCACAAATCTACTCATACCAATTCTACTCACATAAAACAATTAAAACTAAATAAATCTGATACCAGTACTAAATGCTTTTCTAAATCTCTCTTTAAATACATCAAGCTTGGAAATTCTCACTACTAGGAAAACATACGCTGCACACTTAGACATCAATGGCTATTCTCAGGCAACCTTCTTTAAGCAAGATAATTGGACAAAATTCTAAATTAACATGAAGGAAAATAGTACTATAATTTATAGAAATGGAAATTTCAAACATAAAGAACTTTCAGACTGGAGTAAATCATGTCTTTGAACCTATACTGCTCAACATGTTTAGTATCTTCTTGGATAAAGATACAGAAAGAAAGCTTTTCCAATTTACAGGGAAAACAAAACTGAGTGAAATAACTGATCCAATAGAGAGTAAAATAAAGATGATTCACATTGATTTTGACAGGCTTGAAGAAACTGTACCCTTTACTAAAGTAATTCTATTTTGCCTCTGGAAATTGATTCTAGGGAAATAATCCTAAGAATGTTGGAAGAGGAAAGAAAAAAGAAAAAGAAAACAACATGCATAAAGATGTTCAATACAGTCTTATTTATAATAGGAGGTATAATCATAGCACACAAATATTGGACAAATGTTTCAATAAATTAAGATACATTCACTCAATGAAATATAATGATGCAATATTTATGGAAAGTTATATAATAACAAAAAGTGCTGGTTTTATTGTTAAGATTAAAAATCAGGTTATAAAATAGGGGATCAAAAGATTTTTTTAAATGTAACAGACAGAGGATAATAGCTAGAAGTATACCAGCATGGTAGCAGTTTACTCCTTCTTTCATGGTTGTAACTCCCACTCAAGATAATCATTTACTCTCTCCACCATTTAACATTTATTAAACACCTACTTGGGCCAGCACCTAGTGGGTGACTTTTCTTTCACTTCCCATTTCTCTATGATTTACAATTTCATATGCATGAAACTGTAATTTCCTTGAGAGGACCTAGTTGTAATAGGATTCGCTCACTGAAATTACAAACTGATATAGGTTCGCCCCTTTCTTTTAAATTACAAATCCTATCCCTGTTTTTTTTTTTAAACATCTTTATTGGAGTATAATTGCTTTACAATATTGTGTTAGTTTCTGCTGTATAACAATGTGAATCAGCTATATGTATACATGTATCCCCATATCCCCTCCCTCTTGCATCTCCCTCCCACCCTCCTTAACCCACCCCTCTAGGTGATCACAAAGCATCGCGCTGACCTCCACGTGCGATGCAGCTGCTTCCCACTATCTATTTTACATTTGGTAGTGTATATATGTCAATGCTACTCTCTCACTCCGTCCCAGCTTACCCTTCCCTCTCCCCATGTCCTCAAGTCCATTCTCTATGTCTGCGTCTTTATTCCTGTCCTGCCCCTAGGTTCATCAGTACGATTTTTTTTTTTTTTTAGATTCCACATATATGTGTTAGCATACAGTATTTGTTTTTCTCTTTCTGACTTACTTCACTCTGTATGACACACTCTAGGTCCATCCACCTCACTACAAATAACTCAATTTCGTTTCTTTTCATGGCTGAGTAATATTCCATTGTATATATGTGCCACATCTTTATCCATTCATCTGTCGATGGACACTTAGGTTGCTTCCATGTCCTGGCTATTGTAAATAGAGCTACAAGGAACACTGTGGTACATAACTCTTTTTGAATTATGGATTTCTCAGGGTATACACCCAGTAGTGGGATTGCTGGGTCGTATGGTAGTTCTATTTCTAGTTTTTTAAGGAACCTCCATACTGTTCTCCATAGTGCCTGTATCAATTTACATTCCCACCAACCGTGCAAGAGGGTTTCCCCTTTTTCTATTTTTTTAAGTCTTGACCCTTGAGTTTGTGTTTTATTATTATTATTATTATTATTTTTAATATTTATTTATTTGGCTGCACTGGGTCTTAGTTGCAGCATGCAAGATCTAGCTCCCTGACCAGGGAATGAACCTGGACCCCTTGCATTGGGAGCACAGAGTCTTAACCACTGGACCACCAGGGAAGTCCCAAGAGGGTTCCCTTTTCTCCACACCCTCTCCAGCATTTATTGTTTGCAGATATTTTGATGATGGTCATTCTGCCTGGTGTGAGGTGATACCTAATTGTAGTTTTGACTTGCATTTCTCTAATGATTAGTGATGCTGAGCATCCTTTCATGTGTTTGTTAGCAATCTGTATATCTTCTTTGAAGAAATGTCTATTTAGATCTTCTGCCCATTTCTGGATTGGGTTGTTTGTTTTTTTGATATTGAGCTGCATGAGCTGCTTGTAAATTTTGGAGATTAATCCTTTCTCAGTTGCTTCATTTGCAAATATTTTCTCCCATTCTGAGGGTTGGCTTTTCGTCTTGGCTATGGTTTCCTTTGCTGTGCAAAAGCTTTTAAGTTTCATTAGGGCCCATTTGTTTATTTTTGGTTTTTTTCCATTTCTCTAGGAGGTGGGTCAAAAGGATCTTGCTGTGATTTATGTCAAAGAGTGCTCTTCCTATGTTTTCCTCTACGAGTTTTATAGTGTCTGGCCTTACATTTAGGTCTTTAATCCATTTTGCATTTATTTTTGTGTATGGTATTAGGGAGTGTTCTAATTTCATTCATTTACATGTAGCTGTCCAGTTTTCCCAGCACCACTTATTAAAGAGACTGTCTTTTCTCCACTGTATATTCTTGCCTCCTTTATCAAAAATAAGGTGACCATATGTGCGTGGGTTTATCTCTGGGCTTTCTATCCTGTTCCATTGATCTATGTTTCTGTTCTTGTGCCAGTACCATACTGTCTTGATTACTGTAGCTTTGTAGTATAGTCTGAAGTCAGGGAGTCTGATTCCTCCAGCTCCATTTTTCTTTCTCAAGATCGCTTTGGCTATTCGGGGTCTTTTGTGTTTCCATACAGATTGTTTGTTCTAGTTCTGTGAAAAATGCCAGTGGTAGTTTGATAGGGATTGCATTGAATCTGTAGATTGCTTTGGGTAGTATAGTCATTTTCACAATGTTGATTCTTCCAATCCAAGAACATGGTATATCTCTCCATCTGTTTGTATCATCTTTAATTTCTTTCATCAGTGTCTTATAATTTTCTGCATACAGGTCTTTTGTCTCCTTAGGTAGGTTTATTCCTAGGTATTTTATTCTTTTTGTTGCAACGGTAAATGGGAGTGTTTCCTTAATTTCACTTTCAGATTTTTCATCATTAATGTATAGGAATGCAAGAGATTTCTGTGCATTAATTTTGTAACCTGCTACTTTACCAAATTCATTGATTAGCTCTAGCAGTTTTCTGGTGGCATCTTTAGGATTCTCTGTGTATAGTATCATGTCATCTGCAAACAGTGACAGTTTTACTTTTTCTTTTCCAATTTGGATTCCTTTTATTTCTTTTTCCTCTCTGCTTGCTGTGGCTAAAACTTCCAAAACTATGTTGAATAATAGTGGTGAGAGCTGGCAACCTTGTCTTCTTCCTGATCTTAGTGGAAATGGTTTCAGTTTTTCACCATTGAGAACGATGTTGGCTCTGGGTTTGTCATATATGGCCTTTATTATGTTCAGACGAGTTCCCTCTCTGCCTACTTTCTGGAGGGTTTTTATCATAAATGGGTGTTGAATTTTGCCGAAAGCTTTTTCTGCATCTATTGAGATGATCATATGGTTTTTATTCTTCAGTTTGTTAATATGGTGTATCCCATTGATTGATTTGTGTATATTGAAGAATCCTTGCATTCCTGGGATAAACCCCATTTGATCATGGTGGATGATCCTTTTAATGTGCTGTTGGATTCTGTTTGCTAGTATTTTGTTGAGGATTTTTGCATCTATGTTCATCAGTGATATTGGCCTGTAGTTTTCTTTCTTTGTGACATCTTTGTCTGGTTTTGGTATCAGGGTGATGGTGGCCTCATAGAATGAGTTGGGGAGTGTTCCTCCCTCTGCTATATTTTGGAAGAGTTTGAGAAGGACAGGTGTTAGCTCTTCCCTAAATGTTTGATAGAATTCACCTGTGAATCCATCTGGTCCTGGGCTTTTGTTTGTTGGAAGATTTTTTTTTAAATTTATTAATTTATTTATTTATTTTTGGCTGTGTTGGGTCTTCGTTTCTGTGCGAGGGCTTTCTCTACTTGCGGCAAGTGGGGGCCACTCTTCATCGCGGTGCACGGGCCTCTCTCTGTCGTGGCCTCTCTTTTTGCGGAGCACAGGCTCCAGACGCGCAGGCTCTGTAGTTGTGGCTCACGGGCCTAATTGCTCCGCGGCATGTGGGATCTTCCCAGACCAGGGCTCAAACCCGTGTCCCCTGCATTGGCAGGCAGATTCTCAACCACTGCGCCACCAGGGAAGCCCTGTTGGAAGATTTTTAATCACAGCCTCAATTTCAGTGCTTGTGATTGGTCTGTTTATACTTTCTATTTCTTCCTGGTTCAATCTCGGAAGGTTGTGCTTTTCTAAGAATTTGTCCATTTCTTCCAGGTT
>NW_028122199.1:0-60000 GCF_965194805.1 Balaenoptera borealis
TTTAGGTCCCTCATTTCATATGCAAATGTGTTTGTCTCTTCCTTTCCAAGACTTCGTTTTTCTTTTCGTACCGATTAAGACCTCCTCCACATTGATCGATAGTAGCAGTAATGATGGGCATCCTACTCTTGTTGTTGACTCTAAAACAAGGCTTAGGTTTCTGCTAGATACTTTTATTTTCTTTTCCTACTTCTAAGAGTTTTTATTAGGAACGATCTGTTGAACGTTATCTAAAACAGTCAATAAAATATATCGCCAGCTGCATGCAAGACCCTAAGTTAGGTACTGTGGAAGAGGCAAAGGATTATTAAACAGGGTAGAATTCCTTTCCCTAAAAAAGTTATCATCTCACTGGGTAGATAAGATTTAAAGTAAAAGGGAGTGAATACGGATTTGGAAATAGTTGTAATGGATAATCATGATCATGTTTTCTTTCAAAACAGACTTATTCTCATCGAATTGCAAAAGGGGAAGATAAGAAAAGAAGCAGAAGGTAAATATTGGTCTTTTAAAGCAGAATTTTACAACTAGAGGAGAACTTAGAACTCACCTATTTCAATTTCCTCACCAAAGGCAGGAAGAATGTTTAATTACCCTAATGGTTTACCCTAATTTATTTATCAGCAGAATTAGCTCCCCAGCCCAAGCTGAGTTAGAACAGGACTGGCACAGATTCATCTGCTTTCACTAGTCCTTTAAGGAAAGAGGGTGGACGGGGAGAGGTTTTGCTTGCACCTGTTCCTGCTGGCCTGGTGCCTGGTTCCTAGACATCAGGCCAGGCCAGAGGCCTTCTAGGAGGCTCTGGGGTAGGGAGGGCCACATGGTTGGGGATTTAGGGGCTGGCCTCACTCAAAGCTGACGAAAGGTAGCACATATGAGTCCCTTCTGTAAAGTGGCAAGAAAACTTCCCTTCTCACCCTACTGTTTTTCAGGCCCCTACTCTCTATTCCCTTTATCCAAACCTCATAGAACTTTAACCGGGAGAAACTTTAGACAGTAGTTTGTCTCTTCCTTTTATAATAAGGAAATGGAGAAAGAGAAAGGGAAAATATCTTGCCCCATGGTCATACTGCTAGTGATTATCAAAAAGAAGAGGGTCCCTTTCCACTGAGGACTTCTCTACTGATCACACTGTGCTTGGGCTGTGAGCTCCGTTTTATGTCACAATTCAGTATACACATACTATATGGGCATAGGTAGTTTCTGAAACAAATTTATTGTGCACTCTGATTTTTTTCTATTCTATTTGTATTCAAAAAGAGTATTTCGTGTTTCCCTGCTGGTCATGGCCTTGAAACTGATTTCACAATTCACTGACACCTCAGTGACAGCCTGCAGTATGAAAGTCAGAGAGCTATAGATAACTTTGCTAGTTGGGTTCAGGTGTTTACTTGGTGTGATTCAACTTATAGGATAGGATAGAGCAGCCAGGAAAATAAAAGCACCTTCTCCCCACAGCCACACCCCCAGCAAATGCTGCATGTGCGACTAAGTCCGAAGCGGACTGGTGTGAAGCGCATCTAGAGAGTAACGTGTTTCCGCCCCGCGCCGCTCTGCAGTGTTTTCACTGCACGAGGGCACTTGGCCAAGGGCCAAGAAAGGTGAACGGGGCTGAAAATCCTGCCTATACTCCATGCTAAGCCACATGCAAAGGTCTCCCCAGAGACACGGGGCGGGGGCCATTTTGGAGGGACACAGAGAACTTCTGGAAGGCCAGCATGCATGGAATGATTTTCAAGATCCCGGGTCTGTGGTGATTTTGCTCATTGTGCTTATGGACTGAGATACCCATTTAGTCCTAATAAGACCAGAGATAACACATTGTGAGAGAGATGAAAAATGACATGTAACACTAACAGTGTGTGTTTTCCTCCAAGGGGCTTTTTTCGATTCCTGCTGCGTAAGAGAAGCTCAGGGGAAAGTGAGAGTCAGGTAAATTTGAAGGGGATATAGTACTGTGGCGAGAGAAAGCAGGGGAGATGCTGAATTAATATTTCCCTTTCTGTGTTCCAGGAGGGCTTTTTCGGGAGAAGGCGGCCACTTTGGCTTAGGGATATGTATAGGCCTCTCAACGCCACACGCAAGGAAAACATGGCACAAAAGCTACACGACAGGGAGTCTTCTGATGAGGATGAGATGTACTTCTATAAGGATGTACCATAAATGGTAGGGGACAATTTAAAATTCTCATCTAAAATGAGGAAATAATGAAAACTATCATTGTTCCTTTCAAAAGTAAAAGCCTTGGCATTATTCTTCTTACCCCAGGGAAGTCATCAAAGCCCCAGCAGAGAAGCTTCTGGCTGCATATTGGGTTGATGAAGAGGCGGGTGAGGAAAGTGAGACCGCACACGAGACAGCCACAGAGTGAGCCCTGTTCTGCCTCAAGCCACCGGTAAATTTTATTTTCTAATATCGGCTTCTCAGCATTGCTTGTAAAATACTTCTTTTTCTTATATTAAAGTGTATAAACTCATAACCAAGTCTAACCAGGTGGTAAGGAATTAAAATGTAAATAGTTGAATATTTATATACCAATAACAGGGGCCTGCAAGAAGAAGCAGAGCTGAAACTAGAATCCCTCATGGTAGCCAGTACTTCCACAAGAGGAAACGTGGGCAAAGGAGGATGAGTAGAAGGATGAAGAGGGGCTTCCCTCCCTTGTTTCCCCAGTATCATCAGTCCCTGGGAACTGGAAAACATACCATCCTCAAGGGGCATAGATGAGTAAATCAAATAGCAATTTATTCTGGTGCTCTCTCTCCTGGTTCATCAAGTACCAGTTATTTACAACATGCTCGACCTCCTGCCCATAGAGGACCATCTACTTCTGGCCCCTCTCGTACGGTCATTGGGGTTGCCAGAATATTTGGATCACTGGGCCTCCCTCCACTGTGGAGCCAAGGCCTGACTTTTCTCCCAACTTCTCAAACTCATGTACAGCTGTGTACCCTGTGTACCAAGGTAGGGGGTTCTCCACCATTTCAAGCTGGTGGAAAATTCCCATTGTGTTGTTTTCTTTCTTTAAAACAAAATCCCAACCGTTGGATAACTAGCAGGGAGGTGCCAGAAAGACAGGGGAAAGAAGAATGTGTGAGAGCAGCCATTGCCCAAGACGGCCCTCCTCAGGCCCTGGCCTCTCCTGCCCCCACTGCGGGTCAGCTGTGTGCTGCTCGCCTCCCTCCAGCTCAGCCCAGCACCAAACCTACCCACCTCCTGCCTCCCCCAGCACAGGCCCAGGGCTGCATGATTCCACGTGATTATATAGTGACAGTGCCACCTGTGGAAGGGGACCTAGAGGCAGAGACAAGCCCGAAGTGGGAGAGGTGAGGGAGAGGTCCGAGCACCGCCCTTGTCCCACTCCCAACAAACTGGCTCCCCCCCTCAGGTTTCCGTTATAAACAGCGCGTGCGGAGGCGCGCGTGCCCAGGCGCGCGTGCGAGGCGCGCGTGCGAGGCGCGCGTGCACAGGCGCCCCGAGCCGCGCACGCGCAGTAAAGGTAGGATGGTGGCGTTGGTACCTTTTGTGGTTCCCATCGTGGGTGACAAAACCTTGTTGGTGTGGGAGCTGAGCTCTGGACCCACGGCCGAGGCCTTGCAAGTGAGCCGAGCCGGGGCAGAGGGAGGGGTGGAGGAAGCCACCTCGCGCCTCAGTAACTGGGCGCCCCGGGGTACTGCTTCAGCACCTCATCTGCCTGTGGTCTCTGCTGAGAGGAATCTTAGTTCTAGAGCCGACCTGAGTAGTCAGCTCGCCCCCACAGATTTTTGAGAGATAGTTCCCAACAGCCGGCATTGCCTCCTAATGCTTCTCGAAGCTTAGGATTTCAGAGGGAAACCTGTTGCTGAAATGAGAAGTGTTTGGAGTTGCAGGATCACCACAGTTGCCTGCGGCGAAGGGCTGGGGGAATAGAAAGGAACGGGCGGTTTGGCTTCCTGGGCGTGAAATTTCCTGCACTTACTTAGCATGGGCCCACCCTACAGCATTCTCTGTTCACAGTCTTCTCCCAGTTTGGCCTTCTGTATTCGGTCCGAGTCTTCCCAAACACAGCAGTGGCCGGTCCTGTGTTCTATGCCATCATCGAGGTTTATTCAGCAAGGGATGCCCACAGAGCCCAAAAGGCATGCGACCAGAAGCAGCTTTTTCAGACATCTCCAGTGAAGGTGGGTCCAAATGTGGAATTCCTCGCTCTACTGGGATGAAGTGCTGAATTTAAAACTAATAGGCCATCGGGAATTCCCTGGCGGTCCAGTGGTTAGGACTTTCACTGCTGAGGGCCCGGGTTCAATCCCTGGTCTGGGAACTAAGATCCCAAGGGGGGGGGCGGGGAATAAAAGGCCAACGTTTGTACAGCACTGTGGTGTACAGAATGCTCTCAGATGCACTGCTCCACTGATCCCCCAGTTCCCCAGTTCTTTCTTTCTTTTTTTTAGATGAAGAAACTCGAACTCAGGATGGTTAAGTGACTTACTTAAGGTTTATGACAGTAAATGTGGAAACTAGAGGCCAAACCCAAACTGAACTGATGTTAAAGCCCATGTCATTTTATGCTGCCCCTTAATTTAAGAAATCTTCACAAGAGTCTTCCTTATAGTTACTTTTATGTGGATTTTAAATGTGTGAGGTTGACAAATTGTTTTTTAAGTTAATTAATTAATTAATTAATTAATTTTTGGCTGCGTTGGGTCTTGTTGCTGCGCGCCGGCTTTGTCTAGTTGCGGCGAGCGGGGGTTGCTCTTCGTTGCGGTGCGTGGGCTTCTCATCGCGATGGCTTCTCTTGTTGCGGAGCACGGGTTCTAGGCACGCGGGCTTCAGTAGTTGTGGCTCACGGGCTCTAGAGCACAGGCTCAGTAGTTGTGGCACACGGGCTTAGTTGCTCTGCGGCATGTGGGATCTTCCCGGACCAGGGATCGAACCCGTGTCCCCTGCATTGGCAGGCGGACTCTTAACCACTGTCCCACCAGGGAAGTCCCGAGCTTGACAAACTTTTGTCAGATGTAACATAAAGGAGGCTTCATCATCATCATCACTCTCAAATTGCCTATTCAGAACTCCCTTCAGCTTCCAGAAGATGGTTAAAATATTCTTTAATGCATTGTAGAAACCTTATTCCATATTAAGATGCCATCCAATTTTACTTCCCCAGAATTAACATTTCATTATGTGCCTCCATTCAGCCACCATTCCTTTTTCAAGGACCTTTTCAATGCCTCTGAATAAGTGAGTGAGGCTTCGATTTCCCAGACCTTTCACTTTATAATTGTGTGTCTTCTCTGATTGGCTTCTTGCTCTGGCTACTTCCTACTGACCTTGCTGCCTATTCTCACCCCTATTTCTTTACTCACTGATTTCACCTTTATTGAATCTGAGAACTCTCCTCAGATGTGACTCCAGGTACACTACCTCCCACTTCTGTACCCTGTTTAACACCCTCTTCAATCCTGGCTGTACTCCCTGGGGTTGAAATGATTTCGTGTCAGACATTCTTTAATTTGCGAACCCTGCGACCATTTCACATAACCCCTCAGATATTATGGATGGTCCTGGAAAGATTATGAAACAGTTACTTGGTATCAGTTGTGAGTAATGAGTTCTTTTCTTATATTGGACATTAAGACCATTCCATAAGCTTAAGTTCTGAGATTGTCACAGCATAAAGCCCGTCACTGATAGAGTAATGAGGAAAATGTTCTACAAGTCACTATAGAGTTGAGAGGAAAGGGCATTCGTATTCGATTTCTTTATTTAATGCAGAGCCTTAGCTTACTACCCACACCCCCGAAATTGTTACGTACTTTAATTATGCGTTCTCTTTAAATTTTATTTATTTATTTATTTGCTTGCACCGGGTCTTAGTTGCAGCAGGCGGGCTCCTTAGTTGCGGCTCAAGGGCTCCCCAGTTGCGGCACGTGGGCTCCCCAGTTGCAGCAGGCAGGCTCCTTTAGTTGTGGCTCGCAGGCTCCTTAACTGTGGCGTGCAAACTCTTAGTTGCAGCATGCACGTGAGACCTAGTTCCCTGACCAGGGATCGAACCCGGGCCCCCTGCATTGGGAGCACGGAGTCTTAACCACTGCACCAGCAGGGAAGTTCCAATTATGTCTTCTTTTATTCATTAGCAGGTATATATACTTCTTATCTTTTTTCCCCTGTATTTTTTATAAATACAGACAAGAGAATAACATCTTCAAATAAAATGAAGGAAAGGCCTAATGTATCTGAGTTTTTCTCAGTAGCACGAAGGGAAATGTTTGCCAGCAAGAACTGTGGCAAGCTTATCCCAGATGTCAACTGTCTCTACTACCCAGGGGCTCAGAGCCCTTCTGAAGCTTCCTAATTGTCCAGGACAGCTCCATTATGACTCACCATACAGGGCCTAGCTTCCCTGTTTTAAACGTTGCGACACTCAGCATTTAAAAATTAATCTCCATTTCTCCTTCCCAGCAGGCAGCTTCAGTTGGAGAAAGTAATTTCATTTTCTTATGTACTCATTCATTCACTCAGTCAACAGACCATCCCTCCTCTATTATGTGCCAAGATGTATGCTTGTTTCTGGTAACAAGGAAAGAATAATATATGGTTCCTTCAAGCACTTAAGGAGCTCATAAACTAGTGACAGAGGAAGATGCACAAACACATCAATAAAGAATTAACAATGCTTTGACTTTATTTGTATTATTTGAATGTTTATGACTATATTTACATACTGCACCCTGTTCAAAATGGAAATAGACATTTAAGAAAGAACTAGTGATGTAAAAACTCCACAGTAATATGTAAGTTATTTAGAGAGTTAAGACTGGAAATATTTGCACTCTCAAAGAAGCTTGTTAATGCAGATGAACCTCTAATTCTTTTGGTTGCTTTATTTACATTCATCGAGGTATACGTATTCCCTCTTCTAACAGGGGTTAGTAACTTGGGGAGGGGGTGCTACAGATTAAGGTCCTAATTCAGTGGCAGGTCCATCTTATCTCCTCTTCAGGTCATATTCTCAAGCAGGAGCTACAGGATGAGACGACTAAAACAGTTCACTTCCTTTGCTTACCCCCAGCCCCATAACAGGCTTCTGCTGGGCTTCCTTGCTTGCTTTCATCATCACTTTCACCACCAGAGGTCAGGGAACCTTCCGGTTAATCAGGGGCCCTGGAAATGATGCAGAAAAGTACTGACTTAAAAATAATAAATAACATTTATTTAGGGCTCACTGTGAACTCATTGCTTAAAATGTCCTACTTAATCTTCACAACCACTCTATGAAATTGGTATTGATAAATCTCAGGTATATCCAAAATAAGTCTCTATGTAGGGTTGTGATATTTTTAGGTCTTTTATGTCTTCAGGTTCGTCTCGGCACCAGACATAAGGCGGTTCAACATAATACGCTTGCCCCAAACAGCTCCAGATGCCAAGAATTGGCAAATTACTACTTTGGTTTCAATGGGTGGTCAAAAAGGATCATCAAGGTAAACTCTGTAGATTTTCTTTGACTAACCAGACTCCTTTCAACATTGAACTCCTAGACTTTAGAGAGAAGAATGGAACAGGGCTATGGGGAGGAGATGTGGGAGGCTTCCACACGGAAGTATCTGAGCATTGGCCTGCCACCTAGAATTAGTGATAATCTCAATGACTTGGATGGTGGTGTCCATAATTTTCTCCAGTATTTGTATGGTATATAATAAAAAAGAGTTGTCCATATCTAGTCATTCATTTGCAAGTCTCACTTGATTTTGAAGCTATAGCATACCTCAACTATTACCTGGGATTGCTGGAGTTTAGTTTTAATTTCTAACAACAGAATATTTGGAAGTCTAGCCTTTCATTCAAAATCCTAACAGCTTCAGGATCTTTCTAACCTTGAAGAAAGGGAAAATGAAGATATTGTGACACCACTTCAGAAGCAATAGCCTGAAGTTCTTCTGTGCTTCAGAGGTGGTGTTGCCCTCCCACGAGTGCAGGAGTCCTGGAGTTGGCATGGCTGAGGAAGGAACCTTTGGATAAGTTGGAGGAAGGTCTGTTTTCCAGTATGTGTGTGTGTGGGGAGGTGAGGGAGTGGGATTGCTCTTTTTTCCTTTCTTTCTGAAACTCAACTTTTCAGATACATCATCACCTTTTCTAAGCAACTAAAGCCCTGGGCAGAATTTTTCTGCCTGACAATATAGGTTTTTATCTTAGGCGATACCTGACAGCACCTTAAACTTTAGAATTTTAGAACTGACTGCCTGCCAAGAAGCTTAGGAGGAGGGAAAATTAGTTAGTTTTTGTTTTTGGTTAATAATTTGTTTTGTGCTAAAATAGTCCTTCAAATACAGATGTCTTCTGGCCTTCAGTTATCCCAACAAAATCATTGTCTAAAGATTGAAATAAACTCTTGTGTAAATGTTCAGTCCTTTGCCTCCTATAGAAGGGCCTGAGCGGAAAAAGTAAATGTAGATCCCTAGAAAGGGGATTCCGATTGGTACTGAGTTTTTTCCTACAATCCATGGCACTTGGGCTTAGGGTTTTAAGTCAGAGGCAGGGCTGTTAGCGAATGGAGTAGAGGAGGCTCCACCATCCACCTGAGTGGGTGATGGTTGAGGAGAGGCCAGATCATCTGCACTACCACCAAATCTATCTCCCTGTATGAATCCAGCCCTTTACGCACAGGAGAGCAGGGTCTGTAGCAGTGTAGCCTCAGCTTGTCCATTTGAAATCTGTGAGTCATATGAGATTTGTGCCACGTCCTTGGTTTGCATTTCCCGTCTAGTTAGTATTTTAGGAACTTCCAGAATAGATCTGAGCAGTGAAACTGTGCCATGCCAGGGTATACCTACAACAGAGACATTCAGCTGTACCCCAGTGTTGTGCCTGCCCTTAATCACTAAGGTAGTGAGCTAAGAATCACAGATGCTTTTTTAGTTTTAAACATATAACCTAGAAATCAGTTATTCAGATGATAGGCATTTTAAATTCATCTGTTTTGGTTGGATTTAGGGTCATTATCATTCCTTATGAAAAGGAAGGTAACCCAGAAGCTTGCTATTCAGAAGACTATGACAGATGCATTCCAGAAACTGCTGATTGTGGTTTTAGGTAAGACCTTTTTGACTGTTCTTGAAGTGCTTCAGTTTCAGTGAGCAAAGAAACTTATCTGAAAAGTTAATTGGATGAAAGTAATGGTTATCTAAAACATTACATATTCTTTCATTCACCAGATGCTTTCACAGCAGCAGTCTTAAATTTGTTCTTTGTGGCATTTATGAGAAAAACGACAGCAACTATTATTGTCCCCAGTGTTGAGATGTAGAATGACTTGCCTCAGTTCATACAGAAAGTGTTTGGTCCCGTTCTTCCTCAATTGCTTGCTTTTCATACAGAATAGTGCAGTTATAAGCCTTGGACACCTGTGTTTGAGTCCTAACTTTGTCTCTTAGATTTTGTTGTTGTTGTTGTTGTTGTTGCAATTTTAGGTTTTTCTAGCCAGAGACATTTGAAGGTATTTAATATCTCTAAGCTGCAATTTCTTTATCTGCAAATAGGGTTAGTAATTCAGCTTATCACCTAATGGGGGATATTGTAAGAGTAAATGAGATGATGAATGTAAAAAGCTTAGAACTATGCCTGAAACATAGTAAGCAGACAAAATATATTGACTATTATTATTATCGTTGTTGTTTTCTTGTTGAAGAGTTTATTAGATTATGTTTTTGGAATCAATTTAATTTCAGTTTTCATTTCTGATATATTGGGTGAATATGATTCTTTTTTTTTTTTTTTTTTTTAGGCATCAATTTTATACACATCAGTGTATACATGTCAATCCCAATCGCCCAATTCAGCACACCACCATCCCCACCCCACCGCAGTTTTCCCCCCTTGGTGTCCATATGTCCATTCTCTACATCTGTGTCTCAACTTCTGCCCTGCAAACTGGCTCATCTGTACCATTTTTCTAGGTTCCACATACATGCATTAATATACGATATTTGTTTTTCTCCTTCTGACTTACTTCACTCTGTATGACAGTCTCTAGATCCATCCACGTCTCAACAAATGACTCAATTTCGTTCCTTTTTATGGCTGAGTAATATTCCATTGTATATATGTACCACAGCTTCTTTATCCGTTCGTCTGTTGATGGGCATTTAGGTTGCTTCCATGACCTGGCTATTGTAAATAGTGCTGCAATGAACATTCGGGTGCATGTGTCTTTTTGAATTACGGTTTTCTCTGGGTATATGCCCAGTAGTGGGATTGCTGGGTCATATGGTAATTCTATTTTTAGTTTTTTAAGGAACCTCCATATTGTTCTCCATAGTGGCTGTATCAATTTACATTCCCACCAACAGTGCAAGAGGGTTCCCTTTTCTCCACACCCTCTCCAGCATTTGTTGTTTGTAGATTTTCTGATGATGCCCATTCTAACAGGAGTGAGGTGATACCTCATTGTAGTTTTGATTTGCATTTCTCTAATAATTAGTGATGTTGAGCATCTTTTCATGTGCTTCGTGGCCGTCTGTATGTCTTCTTTGGAGAAATGTCTGTTTAGGTCTTCTGCCCAGTTTTGGATTGGGGTGTTTGTTTCTTTAATATTGAGCTGAATGAGCTGTTTATATATTTTGGAGATTAATCCTTTGTCCGTTGATTCATTTGCAAATATTTTCTCCCATTCTGAGGGTTGTCTTTTCGTCTTGTTTATGGTTTCCTTTGCTGTGCAAAAGCTTTGAAGTTTCATTAGGTCCCACTTGTTTATTTTTGTTTTTATTTCCATTACTCTAGGAGGCGGATCAAAAAAGATCTTGCTGTGATTTATGTCAAAGAGTGTTCTTCCTATGTTTTCCTCTAAGAGTTTTATAGTGTCCAGTCTTATATTTAGGTCTCTAATCCATTTTGAGTTTATTTTTGTGTTTGGTGTTAGGGAGTATTCTAATTTCATTCTTTTACATGTAGCTGTCCAGTTTTCCCAGCACCACTTATTGAAGAGACTGTCTTTTCTCCATTGTATATCTTTGCCTCCTTTGTCATAGATTAGTTGACCATAGGTGCGTGGATTAATCTCTGGGCTTTCTATCTTGTTCCATTGATCTATGTTTCTGTTTTTGTGCCAGTACCATATTGTCTTGATTACTGTAGCTTTGTAGTATAGTCTGAAGTCAGGGAGTCTGATTCCTCCAGCTCCATTTTTTTCCCTCAAGACTGCTTTGGCTATTCGGGGTCTTTTGTGTCTCCATGCAGATTTTAAGATTTTTTGTTCTAGTTCTGTAAAAAATTCTTATATAATAATCGGCTACGTTTTTGTGAGCCTTGAAAGTGGTCATGCTACTGAATAGCGTTGATTGTGTTCCCTATCGAGTTATACAGCGGTAAGAATGTGACAGGCTGTGCCCAAAGGAAACTCTATGATTAGTAGATTCCCGGAACAGAATTGCTCCCCTGCTTCACAGCCCTGCAGGCGTAGAGACTGAGAAACCCTAGCTAAGTTGTCAGAGACCTTATTTGCTTGTAAGAGTTGACCCTGGATTGGTCTTGGCCTTCCAGGCTGGGCAGTCCTTCCAGTGAAGTTTGACTTCCCTGGTCATCAGGCAGAATCTCCATCAGCTGTCAACTCTGGGTAACAACCTTTAAGAACCAAACTAAATGTCTGGGTTGTTTGTCCCTAATATGCAAAGGTATTCCTTATATGTACTCAAAACTCCTTGGACCAAAAAGCCTGGTGGCTCTAGCTTGCCTTGAGGAAAGCTGTATTGTCCAAAAGGCACATGGGCCAGTTTCTGCCAGTAGAGTGTTCAAATGCTCTCTCTGTCTGTCTGTGTCTCCAAAGCTTTGTTCATTGTATCTGGTAGAATTTTGGTCCCAAGGAGTAGGCACTTGCCTTGCTTCTAATATGAAGTATCTATTATAGTCCAGTGGTATCTATCCCAGGTTTGAACTCACTTTGACCCCCACCTAATGCCTTCCTATTTACTTGTATTGTGATTGAACATTTTTGTTTCCACAGCTTTTCATTCCTTTGTCATTATTCCTTAGTTCTTATTTCTAAGATCAGAAAGGTTTTTGAACCAAAGTTGACACTTCTTATATATTTTTTCACAAATAATTATGATAAAAACTGAAGTGTCAGATGAGGGAACTTCTAGGAAAATGCTCTTATTTTCTGCTTTTAGAAATCAAAAGAATGTCTAATTATCGGGTGCTACCATTGTATACAGGAAGTTTTAGAACAAGAAAACTTCTGAATTGATCCTTGTTAACTTTATTTCAGAAGGTGGTAAAATAGCTGTGGCATATAGACCCTGTGACGAGGTCACAGATGATGCTAGAACCGAAGAGGAACTACAGGGTTTAATTCAAGTATGTGGAGATAAAAACTCAAGGGGTACACAGCCAGTGTAGCCGTAATTCAAAACAACCAGCAGGATTTGGAAGACTTTGGCATGTCTACTCAGCTCTGTCATCCTTCGGAAAATGTGAAACTCTGAAACTGCTTTTGAGGCAGGGAATTTCTAGGACTTCTCCAAGTCCCGAGCCTTGTCTCTGGCCCCTTATTTGAAGTTTGGAGAGCAGGATTGAGGGCCATCAGTGTACGTCTACAGTTGTGGACACAGGAGAAGACACAGGCCTTTTAGAACTCCCCTCAAATAGAATTGCAGGGATTTGGGAACAAAGTAACTATGGCCTTAAGTGTGATTATGCTACAGTGTTTAAAAACTATTCATGCCTTTCAAGTAAGGTATATTACCCAGATCTCAGCATCTCATATATATCTTGTGTTAAATGTTTTGCAGAAGAACCTTTCTGTAAATCAATTATATGGATGCCTCGAATTAGGGATTAAGTTGTCAATGTAATTGCTAAAAGAAAACATTAATGTACTGCATATAGGATTTTTATTAAAAAGGAGCAAAAAATGTGTTTCATGTCATTGAGAGCTTAATTTGGGGCTAGATTTCTGATTACTTAACTCACCCCAATGTTGCAAAGTTTGTTTTGAAGGGAAGAAAGTAGAGAAAGAAAAGGTGGTTATGTTCTGAAAAATGTAAAAATTTTGAAAGTTTTTCCTGTACAAAATAATTAATTTAATTCAATTTAAATCAGTCAAGGAAACTTCAAACATATCCATGTTTGGGCTTTAAGAAGTCTAACTTCCTGTGAAATGTGAGAGGAAAGGATTCCGTATTGATACTAAAGATTTCGGAAACCTGATTATAACCACAGATCCATTCCTAAATGAGGCCAATCTTGGAATCAGTTCCATTTAGAAACCATTATGTGCTAGGCACTGGAAATAAGATGAAGCTCCTTCTGTCTTGGGGTTTAGGTGTTAAAGGTGTACCAGACAATTAAAAAGGACTAAAATTAAATAGATTATGAAAAGGACTGTGAAGAAAGTAAACTGGGTGCTAGTTAGAGTATTTCAAGAAAATTACTTAACATGCTGACTTTAACATTCTAAGTGTCTTCTCCGCGTGTGCACACAGGGTAGACCTCTGAAAAGTGACACTGTAGTTTTTTCTAGATTAATGGCTCTGTTGAGACAAGGTGGGATGGGGGAAGTTTTCCCATGCTAATGTAAAGGGCCGTTCACTTGGTTTTAGACTCTCTTTCCCAGAATGAATTGCTCACCTGCCCCAAAGCCCTCCTACAGAAGTTCTGGAGTCATCACTGATTCAGTGGTAACGGCTAATAATAGAGTGGTGAATTAATAATGAGACGTGAATACTGAGAGTTTGGAGGAAATGGCAACATTTTAGAATAACTGTAAGGTGTGTTCCCCTCCCGCCACCCTAACTGGTGCTCATTTTGCAGGTCAGCTACTTTTCTTGTCAGCCGTGTGGCCAAAGGGGGGAAGAATGCCTCTCAGACTTGAGCTTTGAGGAGGAAGGGTTCACATTGCCAGAACTGGACTAGCACTTTTGAATTTCCCAGAATGCCAGGTCCTGTGGTTTCCTTGGGAAGCTCTGCATCCTTCCCAACCCCCCGCCACCCCTGGGCCGCTGGAGTTTGGGGCCACTCGGGTCTGCAGCCCAAATCCCGCCTCCTTGTTTGGGGCCAGGGAGGGCAGGGAGGGCTTGGGAAGAGGGCCCGGCAGGAGGTAATTGTCGCTTTTGCAAGGGGAAGAATGGCTTGCGCCCTGGGGACTCTGGGAAAAAGGCCCACTCTGGTGGCGCGCATTGGATCTCCGCACGAACCTAATAATGGTGGTGGCGGAACTAAACACGTCATAAATAACGGGTGGGGCGTTAGGCGGGGGAGGGGCGCGCGGTTGCTGACGTGAGCCCTCGCGTCGGCGCTGGCATAGCAGTTCAGCTCGGACGCAGGATGTGGCTCCGGCTCCTCAGTGGCCTGGGTCACTGCGCCTGGGAGCCGCCGCGTGTTATGTCCCGGCTGCGCCTTTGGTTGCCACGGCTCTTCGTCATGTGGCAACAACTGTGGCTAGTAGTCCTGGCAGTTCAGCCTCCGGAGTGGGCCCTGGACCCCGTCCAGGTGACACCCAACCCCGCGCGGCTGACCGAGGCTTGGTCTTCATACGCCTCAGACCCCCCTCCCAAATTGCCCCATGCCCTTACACCCCTGGCAGAAGCCGGGGGCTTTAATTATTTGACGGCCTCGTCTCCAGTCCAGATGTTGGCCCCGCCTCATCAGGAGTTGACTGAGACTGAGGTTCCATACGCGGACACGGATTCGGTTGGAGAGCTGCCTACAGGGCCAGATCAGTTTGCTGTTCCACATCAGGATCGGAATAACAAGCAAACCCAACATCAAAAGCTCCCAGAGGAAGTTCCAGTGCTGGATTGGAATCAGAATCAGGCCTTGGTTCTGCCTTCTCGACACAAAAATAAGAGTAAAAATGTACATCCAGATCAGGCTGAAGGTCACCAGTCATTTAAAATTCTTGTTCCACCTGTAGGTAGTAAGAGCTCAAAACCAGTGAAGTTTATTGTTTCACCCCCAAACCTGAAGAAAGATCTAGTTCAGCATCAACGGCTTGCCAAATTTGTTGGAACTACAGGCCAATTTGAAGGAAAAATTCAGGGTCTAGAACAACAGTTGCAGGGTGATTATTTAGATCCCAGTATGGATGCCTTTTATCCTGAGGAGAGGCTACCTACAGATTTTCTGGGGAGCCCAGATGAACCTCCAGAGCCCCCTGAGGAAGCTGAAATTTCTCCATCCCAGCAGGAGGCCCACACTCGTCATCCAGAGCGCACTGAGGAGGCTGAATCTTTACCCCAGCACGAGGCCCCTGCTCAGCATCCACAGACCCCTGAGGAGGTTGAATCTTTTTCACCCCAGGCAGAGGCCCGGGCTCAGCCTCCAGAGCCCGCTGAAGAGGTAGAGCCACCTCCACTTCAGCAGGAGGCTCCATCTCAGCCTTCAGAGGCCCCTGAGGAACTAGAAACTTCAAGTCCTCAGGAGGCCCTAGCCCAGGCTTTGGAGACACTTAAGGAGGTTGTAGTTCAACCAGTAGCACATCATGGGGTAAATGAAGCTCAGCAGTCAAATTTGTACCATGTCACTGTTAAACCTCTGGATCTGGCACTTACCATAACTCCACAGGTCACTAAAGAGGTTGAACCTTCTCCAGTCCAGCAGGAGACGCCATCTCAGCCTCCAGAGAGCCCTGAGGAGGTTGAACCTCCGCCAGTCCAGCAGCGGGCCCCATCTCAGCCTCCAGAGCTCCCTGAGGAGGTTGAACCTTCTCTACTCCATCAAGAGGCCCCAACTGAGACTCCAGGGTTCCCTACTGAGTATGTACTTCAAATTCCAGTGAGTGATGAGGTAGCATCTCTACCTGGCGTTCAGCGTCACGCTCATTCAAACTTGCCCAGTGTTACACTTCAACCTCTGGATTTGGAACTTACCATCACTCCAGAGCCCACTACGGAAGCTGAACTTCCTACAGCTCAGCAGGAGGCCCTGGCTCCACCTCTTGAGCATCCTGAGGAGAGAGAATCTTCTCCAACCCAACAAGAGACCTTAGCTAAGCCTCCAGAGCCTCCTGGAGAGGTTGAGCCTTCACGTGAGCGGGAGCAACCAGCTCCGCCTCCAGAGCCTTCTTCAGGGGAGGTGGAACCTTCTCCAACTCAACAGGAACAGCCAGCTCAACCTCCAGAGCATCTCGAAATGACAGTTTCACCTCCAAGTCACCATCATGCTGAGCATTCAAACTTATCCAGTGTCGCTGTCAAACCTGCAGATGTGGAGCTTACCATAACAAAAGAACCCACGCCAGAGGTGGGACCTTCTCCAAATCAGCAGAAGCCTTCAGCTCAGGCCTCAGTGCCCCTTACTAATGCAGAATTTTCTACAACCCAGCATGAGGCCCCCACGCTGCCTTCACAGCCACCTGAGGAGGTTGAACCTTTGCCAGTTCAACAGGAGGCTTCAGCCCAATCTCCAGAAGCCGGTCCACATAACAAACCTTCAGTACAAGAGGAGACCCCAGCTCAGTATCCAGAGCATCCTGGAGAAGAAGTTACACCTGCCACAACCCAGCAGGAGACTCCAGATCAGCATCCACAGGCTCCTGAGGTTGTACCTTCTCCACCTCAGCAGGAAGCCAGAGCTCAGCATCCACAGTCTCCTGGTGAGGTTGAATCCTCTCCAACTCAGTCTCCAGAGCTCTCTAATGTGACTGTAGTTTTCTCTCCGGAGCATCATGTGACAACAGTTTCTCCTCTAGGTCAGGATCAAGCTCAGCTTCTGCAGCGGCCCGATGTCACTGTTAAACCTGTGGGTCTTGCACTTATCGTAACTCCAGCGTTCACTAATGAGGTTGAAACTTCTCCACCCCAACAAGAAACCTCGGCTCAGTCTACAGTGTCCCCTGAGCAGTTGGAACCTTTGTCAGTCCAGCAAGAGGTTTCAGATCAGCATCCAACCCCCACTGAAAATGTTGAACCTTTTCCAGTTCAGCAGGGAGCCCCAACTCAACCAACATACCCCGAGGTGACATTTCCAAATCCAGAGCATGTTCAGGCTCAGCATCCAACCTTGACTGAGGTCACAATTCAACCTTTGGACCTTGAACTGACCATAAGGCCCGAACCCACTAAGGAGGATGAACCTTCTCCAACCATGCAGGAGACCTTAACCCAGCCTCCAGAACCACCTAAGGAGGTTTTTGTAGCTCAGCCTCCAGTATATCAGAACCCAGTAGTTCCAGCACCAGATCAGGATCACACTGAGCCTCCAACATCACCCAGTGTCAGAGTTCAACCTTTAGACCAGGGGCTTACCACAACTCCAGAACCTACTACAGAGTCTGAACATTCTACAGCCCTGCAGCAGACTACAGCTCCCCCTCCAAAACACCCTGAGGTGACACTTGCACAGCCAAACCTGACTCAAGTCACAGTTCCACCTGGGGACCTGGGAGTTAACATATCTCAGCAACCAAGGCCATCTGAGACAGTTCCTTCGACTCAGTATTCGGTACCCACTGGTCTTCCTGGTGTAAAATATACCCCAGAAAAGAAGCAGCCAGAACAGAATGCCACCACAAACATCAGCATATGTGAGCTCTGTACCTGCAAAAATGAGACACTGTCGTGTGTTGGTCTCAGCCCAAAGCAGAAGCTCCACAGAGTGCCTGAGCCAGAGCCTAACGCCTACAACGGCACCTTCACCATCATGTAAGAATCGCCTTGCCTCATTTGTTCTCTGCATCCTGCCTGACATGGCAGCCTTTCTTCAGGTCTTCCTGGGTCCTCCTTATCTCCCCAGCCCACATTGACTGACTTTCTGTTTCCACCTTTTGTTTGTCAATGATTCCTTGTCTTCATTCTCCTTCTTACTATTTTTCCCTCTCCTCCAGTCTTTTACTTTTAATTGCCCTTATTTTTTTCCTTCTCCATTTTTTTACCCCATTCTTTAATTCCTTAACATCTACTCTTCTCCCCTCTTTACTCCATCCTCTTTACAGCGACATGTCCCTCTCCCCATCTCATTGGTGGTAATACAACAAAGTGGTTAAGAGTAGAGATTCCGGAGCCAGACTACCTGGGTTTGAACCCAGGTCTGTCATTTATTAGCTGTATGACTCAATTTCCTCATCTGTAAAATGGGGATTATGGTAGTCGTCCTCTCATAGGGTGACTCCTATGACTCCTAAATCTCCCAATGACTCCAATCTCATTGGGAGATTTAGATGAGTTAATATAGGTAAAGGTCTTCTATCAGTGCCTAGCATATATTTTAGTGTTAGCTATTATTATTATTCAATCCCTCAGTTATATCTAGAACTCATCTTTGTCCCCTGGCTTTCTATATGTAGCACCCATTTTGTGCCCAACCCAGGGCTAAGTACTGTGGGAGCCACAGAAGTCTATGGCATTGTCTCCAGAACATGACAATGACAAGTGGGGAGAAAGGGGATATGCCTTAAAAGGGAGGTAATATATAATTAAGTATTCAGAGAAATACAGATAGGTGCTGTAATTCACCAGAACCTGTAATCACAGGGGTGTGGAGGTCACGGAATGCAGCATGGATAAGCTAAATCTTTAGCTGGGACTTAAAGATTGGCTGTGATTTGTCAGAAAAATAATAGACAGTACAGTCTAGGCAAAGGTGTGACTGCAGGGATGATCAGAATTTAATAGATTAGTCTGGCTGTAAAGAATTGGGTTAGGCAACAATGAAAGATAGGATTATGAAAAACCTTGGCTATCGGCAATGGGGGTTTGGAAGTTACGCTCTGAGATATGGGGAGCCATGCAAGTTTTCAAGCAAGAGAGACAAATGATTAAAACAAGAGGCTGATTTTAGATTTCATATGTAGAGCGATCTAGAGAGGAACGCTTGATTCAGGGAGTCCAAATAGAATGCTTTAGCAAAATCTAGGAGTAAAGTGAGAAGGGGCCAAATTAGAGTGGTTGTGATGGAAGTAGAAAGAAAATCCTGGGAGTACTACAGAGGAAAAACGGACAAGATGTAGTAATTGACTAGAGTTGGGGGATTGTAGTACAGGAAAGAGACAAATCACATGTGTTGATGGGCAGAATGATGGTGGTATAACAGGTGGAAATCCAGCAGTTGGCAAGCAGAGTCGGTTTGAGGGAGATGAGTTCAGTCTTAGGCATCTTTTATTGGTGAGCATAAAGCAACCAGAAGGCTCTGTTTGAGTGGAAATGTCCCTCAGGCAGATGGGCAGACAGGTATCCGTTTTGACTTATTTCTGACTCGCGTGAAAAATGTGCATATAAACTGAACAGTTACATTGTTGCTGAGGGAAGAGGACAAAGCTAAAGCTGAAGATTCAAAGTCATCCACTGAGTGAGTGGTTCAAACTGAACCTCAGGCGTTTAACAGCTTCTCTTAAACATGTCTAATTCATGGATACATTCTCACTGTTTAAAAAAAGAAATGTCACAGAAGTATATAGGATAAAATGTGAAAATTCCACCCCACCTTCCCTACCACCAATAAGGTAACTCCTGTTACTGTTTTGATGTGTGTCCTTCCTTCCGAGCTCTTTCCTTTGCATTTTGTTCCCCTAATGAGGTAATAACTTTACTCCTTGCTCAGTAACTCGTGCTTTTCCCTATGCAATATGCTTAAGAGAGATTTTCGTATTAGTCCCTCTAATTTCTAATTGCCCGTATCCTTCTAACACCTGGACAGATTCTGAGGGCACTGAGCCAAAGCTTTGGTGTTGCCTAGCATAGGATTTCTTTATATTCATTTGCTGATATTGATAAATGTTTGCCATTTTTCTCATTGATTTGTAGGAGTCATTTTAGACACATAAGTGATTTTGGAAAAAAAGTAATTGGCATTATGTATCCAAGAAATTGGACAGATAGGAAGTTCAGGTTCTGAGGAGATGCCTCATTGTTTGTGCCAGTGGCCTCACAGTATGTTTTTATTAATTGTGCACACCGGGAAGCTGATAAGCTGTGGGAATTAGAAAGCTGGTCTTTTCTGCATTTGAATATTCCCCACACGGTGGCCATGATTCTTTTCCTTATTCTCTACATTCTTTTCCTACCTATTCAAGGATATGAACTGTGTTTCTTCACAGAAATTTCCAAGGAAACTCTATTTCTTACATTGATGAAAGTATATGGAAGGCATACCGCTGGACTGAGAAGCTGTGAGTATACTCTCCCCAAATATGAATACAAAAAGTTAACTGCATTGTAAGATCCTTCTTGGTCCAGAATTTTGAGGTCAATACCTGTGAGAAAAGGTATTTCCCCTTCCATATCCCAAAGCAACCTGATGATTGAAATTCTGTGTTTATTTTAAAAATTAAATTTGGCAGGACCTCTTTAAAATCAGTAAGAGACAATTTAAACTTACTTTCCATTATACAAGTAATACATGATTATATTCTCAATAGATAACAATGAAATAACAGGTATAGTGAAAACCCTCCTTGTGCCCTAATCCCCCACCCACTACTTTGAGTTTAGTATTAATCCTTGCAGACTCTTTTCCATACGTTTGAGTACATACATACTTACAGATAGCAAAATAGGTTTGTGTGTTTTTCTTACCTTTTTTTACGTAAGTAACATCCTGCAACTGGATTCCTTCATTTCATGATATGTCTTAGATTTCTTTCCTTCCCAGTACATAGAGGGTTACCCCATTCATTTAAACTCCTGCATAGTATTCCATAGTATGAATGTATCACAGTTTAATAATGCCCCTATTGAAGGATGTTTAGATTATGTCCAGTTGTCTTGTTACTTGCATTGCTGCAATGAATATCCTTGTACATGCATTTTTGTGAGCCTGGTCATTTATTTCTATAGAATAGTTATCTAGAAATGGGATTGTTGGGGTGAAGGCTATTTAGATATAAAATTTTAATTGCCTTCGAAAAAGTTGTGCCAGCTTATATACTCCAGTCATCCTGCTGTGATGACATTCATTTCCCCACACCCTACCAACACTGGATATTCTCCTTTTTTTTTTTTTTTTTTTTTTTTGCTAATCTGACGGGTGAATAAAAGGGGTCCCATCTGAATTTGAATTTTTCGTATTACTTGTGAACTTAAATATCTTTATATGTTTACTGAACATTTGTATTTCATCTCTGAATTGTCTGTCCTTTGCCCATTTTTCTGTTACTATTTTTTTTTATTGATTTGTAGAAAAAGTCAGTTTAGATCCATAAGTGATTTTGGAAAAAAACATTCAAAGTAATTTTTCATGACAGTCTGTGGTCATATCCTTAGTTCAATTTGAATAGACAAGTCATAAATGACTTCTGAATTAATAATAAAAGACATAACATTCAATCTAAAAACAGGTATTATGACCACCCTTAAAGAGATGCCCCCTTAGTCGGATATCTTATTGGTAAGGAAAAAAATGCTAGAACCAGGCAATTTGTTTTAATTTACAGATTTCGTAAATAGTATATGTAGTTTATATTTCCCGTGATAGTATCTAACTTGGAGATTTTATTTCCCAAACTTGTAAGAAAAATGAAAGTCATTTGGCACAAGAAATAGATAACTTAATTTCCTCTGGGAGTGGAGGGGGGTGGTAGACTGAGGGACAGAGGTAAGAGAAAAAGTTTGAATTGTGTGCTACATATTTTTGGAATTTTGAGATGTGAGTATATATGACATATTTTTAAAAAATAAATTGAAATTAAAAAATTAATTTTTAAAAAGCATGTGTTTGGGAGGCGATACACTATAACATGAGTCTGGTAAGGTTTGAAGATTTCTAAGTCAGCTTGAGGTTTCTACCTTATAAGCAGAGGTTCCTAACTTGAGGTCAGTGTTTCCCCAAAGCAGAATTTCTTTATACCTCCTGCTCCCCCGTGTATACCTCTTTGGCAAGCTACAGAAGCTTATGTTCTTGGGATAATGTTTTATAATGTATAATAAGTCAAACTATATAGAAAAACAAAGGAAACCAACTATATTGAAATAGTTTTCAGAATATTTTTAAAATTAGTGAGACAGTAATAAATATGCTTCTCTTAACACATTAAATAACAAGATATAGTGGTAGGTCTAATAAATATTATAACTCCAGGGTAGTGATGAGAATAAATGATATTTCGAGGTATCTGCAGCATATACGTGATATGAAATGACCTGTGATTTCTATTGGGGACCAAATTAACTATACTGCTGATCTACTGTGGTTTGTTGCCTACATTCATAATGGAAGGAAGTGCTGATTTTAGTTAGAGATTTGTGAAAACTGAGATGTAATTTTATTTCCCATCCAAGTTTGGCACTCTGGATTCAGTCCTCTCTATTCACAGACCTCTGCCCTAAAAGGATGATCCACAAGTCGAAATTGCATGCACACTTTTGCGTGTGTTCAAGAAAGTGCAGTTTTTTAGGGAAAAGAACCATTGCTTTTCTGAAATTCTCAAAGGATTCTTGTCTCAAAAGATTGAGTCACAAATGTAGGGGAGAAGAAAGACATTTCTTTTCCTGTACTTATCCTCATGAGTGACGATAAATGGATAATTTGTTTTAAGTAAAAGTATCTGATAGTTGATAACTTGTCACTTTCTGAATTCATTCAATAAATATTTTTTGAGTATCTACTATATGCCAGGAACTGTTTTACATGCTAGGGTTACAGGCCCAAGAATGAAACAGCCCCAGTATTCCAGTTCTCAGGGGGTTTACAAGTATATAAAAATAAGTATATAAGTATAATAAATAGATAGGTATAATTTCAAGCATTGCTAAGTACTTTGGAGAGAAAGAAAGCAGGGGAAGCAGAGTAAATCAGTTCCAGAAAGGCCTATTGTTTGCATTACATATATAGTTAAATCAATCAAACAAACAAACCCTGAGCCCTCTCAATTTCCTAGAAGTTACAGAGGTGGAGAGAAGGATAATTGTCAATAATACAGAATCAAGAATGAATGTGAAATTCAGAAGATTGCCGTAGACCAGAACCCTGGTCAGAAGTTAGACATGGATCTTTCTTAAATGTTACTTCATGCCTGGTTTTGATATTTTCATGGTGTGAGAAAGTTTTAGATCTGGCTTTAACTCTTGATTCCCCATAGTTTAAAATTTTTTTCCTCCGTCAAAATGAATATTTGGAGTTCTACAGATTAATGTATTTTATTTCAGTTATTGAGTTATTGCTTATTTGAAGCTCCTTTTTGGGTAATTTTTTGGTGACTGACTCATTCTCAGTCTAAACTTTACTTCTAGGCTGAATTTACCGTTGTTATTTTTAAAATTTCTACTATCCTGTCATCCAAACAACTTCACAGAAAGAAACCCCATTAATTTGAAATACATACTGTTTGGTTACCCCCTGTCCTACCATGATATTCAAACTCTAACCAGTCTGGTATGGGCATCAGCCAATCAGAGAAGACAGTGCCATAAAGAGTGGAGGATCAGCCCCATCTCTTTGCTGTACTTCCTGAATCCTTGTCAGCGTTCAAAGTTATAATCAGTATATGTGAGTTCCACTTTTGTGTAGCTTTTTTTCATATACCATCATTTCCTGTGACGTTTGTATGTCATTTATGGTATATACATACAGTTTGGTTATGCGATATGGGGAGGTAGAGCTTTTTCCTACCTTTGCAGGTATGAAAAGGGTTACCATAAATGTCGTTGGACATATTGATTTGGTTTTTTTCTTTTTGGATCATTTCCATGGAAATGTGAAACCACTACTTAGAGGTGAGAAAACAATCAGTCTTAGCACCATCTGTTGACCATTCCCCCTAACATGTATTCTGACAATCACTGCGATTCCTTCTAACATGGTGAATTTCAAATTGAGGTCAGGGTCTTTGAAGCATGCTCAGGGCTCCAAGAGTTCTTTGTGGGAATTGAAGTCTCTTGTGTTTTTGTTTTAGTGATCTTTTAAAAATGTGTGTGACTATATCCTGTATAATATGAACCACCTTAATAACTGAGTTGCAGAGTTTCCAGGTAGTAATATTTTAATTCTCATAAGCTATGAGTAAAGAATTAATTTATGAGCTGGAATTAAGCTATGAGATGGAATTAATATAAATATGTGACCAAGAGACACTGTGAGTGAAAAGCAGAAGGTTTTAAATGCAGAACTCAGTGGAAATAGTTTCACAAGGCAACATAGCCTGTGCTCAGATCCCCAAGGCTCCTGAAGGATGTACCACTGTTAATATCACCTGCAAGGAAGGGGATTCTTCCAGGCACGAGAAACCTACCTCTGACGTCTTATAGAGTTTCTTCTGTACTGGCTCTCTCTACTACTCCCTCACTCCACTCTTGGGATACTGGCTATGTGCCTTCCTGCTTATCAGCTATAAGAAACAGGTGCAAAACACCACCCCCTCCTCCCCACAGCATGTTCCTAGTCTTTATCGTGAGACCAGCGGAAGCAAAGGGCTTAACATTCCTCTGGCAGACCCAGGCGTCAGGCTTGACTGTGAATCGTTCCTGCTCCCTTCATTCTGCATTCTGGAGAAGTCATGGGCTGGATCTCTCAGTTTCCTAATTTATTTTTTAACTGTCATTTCTGCTTCTCATATACTGAGATTTTTTATTATTGCCAACACTTTTCATTTGTATATTCTTGAGTTGATTAATGGATGCACTATCTGCTTACATCTGTCTGAGGGTAATAATTGTGCTATCCTAAGGTCCTCTTGTGCTTTGTTAACTCTGATTCATTGGCTATAAGCTCTTATGTTTGTTTTTGTTTTCTGTCCTTAATGGAGTTGGCTTTCTCACATTGTTTGGTCCTTCCTGAGTGTAATTCATCTTTGTAGTTGAGATTCTACTGCGTTTGTTTCCCAGCTTTAGGGGAGAAGTGAAACGAGTTGTTGGGGCTTATTACTCCCAATGGGTTCCCCTGAGAATAAGGCAGAGGTGGAAGGTGCCTTCTGGTGGCTAGTCAGGGAGTGCATACCCTTCTTCCAGGGTTCTGAGACCTTGCCCCCTTTCTAACACCAATTGCTCCTGCCTAGAGGAAGACACCTTTTGCTGCCTGGATCAAGGGGGAAAGATGTGGGGTTGATGTGTGCTGTAGGCTGCTCCTACCGCACTATTCCAACTGATCACCCTGTAGTAGCTCCAGGACGTTTCTGGTAGGGGAGCATTTGTGGAGCTGCTCCCACACATTGAGCTAAGGTTGTGATTCTTAAGTTATATCTTTTCTAGGGATTCTAGTTATGTCATTCTTAGGGACTTTGGTGGAAGTTGAAGGGGTGGAGACTTGACATGTTTCAATCTGCCAACTTGAAATAGCACAACTTCTTAGGAAACAATTTTGTATCCCTATTACATCCTAGACAAACTCGGGCAAATATGTATCAGGATACAAATACAAGAATGTTCAAAGTAGTATTGTTTTTGTTTAAATTTTATTTATTTATTTATTTATTTATTTATTTATTTATTTATTTATTTATGGCTGAGTTGGGTCTTCGTTTCTGTGCGAGGGCTTTCTCCAGTTGCGGCAAGCGGGGGCCACTCTTCATCGCGGTGCGCGGGCCTCTCACTATCGCGGCCTCTCTTGTTGCGGAGCACAGGCTCCAGACGCGCAGGCTCAGCAATTGTGGCTCACGGGCCCAGTCGCTCCGTGGCATGTGGGATCCTCCCAGACCAGGGCTCGAACCCGCGTCCCCTGCATTGGCAGGCAGACTCCCAGCCACTGCGCCACCAGGGAAGCCCAGCAGTATTGTTTTTAATAAATCAAAACTAGAAACATCTCAGTATACACCAACAGTTGAATGAATAAAGTGTGGTATAATCATACTTAGAAGTCATACACTTCATCAGAAACATAACGCAAGCCACATAAGTAATCTTAAATTTTCTGGTAGCCACTTAAAAACACAAGTAAAATGAAACGGATGAAATAAATGTTAATATCTTTTACTTAACCCTTATTTACAAAATATTTTCATTTTAACATGTAATCATTATATACATTATTAATAAGATATTCTATGTTTTTTTCATACTAAGTATTTAAAACTATCCAAAGTGTTATCATATCTACATGTAATCAATCTAAAAATTAATGAGAGAATCTATATTTTTTTCCCATACCAACTCTTTGAAATCACAATTTGGTTGCTAAATTTTATTACAAATACTTGATCGGTATTGAGATTTCATAAAATTTACAGTCAAAAATGTAGTATCACATATGCAAATTGTTGCTAACATAAACATTTTCCAATAATTACATTGAGTATCAGTTTTTAAAATTTTAATTTTAAAATAATTGAAATTAATTAAATTAAAAATTCAACTCAGTCACATTAGCCACTTTCAAATACTCAGAAGCCTCATGTAGTTGGACATGCAACACTACATACTACAGGCAAAAATAAAATAATTTTACAAAATAATGTTGAATGAAAGAAGCAGTGTGGAAAATAATACATATAATATGATTCCACTTATATAAAGTTCAAGAAGAAGCAAGACTAAACTGTGTTGTTTATGGCTGATAGAGAAAAGGCAAAACTACATTTAAAAAGCAAGGAAATTATTATTAAAGTCAGGATAGTGGTTCCCTCTAGGAAGTCAGAGAGAGGGTTGTGATTGGAAAAGGGCACACGGGGTCTTCTGGGATGCTGGCAGGATTCTTTCCTGACATGAATGGTATTACGTGGGGGTCTGTTTTGTAATTATTAAACAGTTGAACAGTTGTTCAATTGAATTATTGAACAGTTATGTATATTTTATGCACATTTTAGTTTTCAAAAAATTTTTAATGCGGGAAAAAATCAGATGGCTTCATTTGCCCTGATACAGCTGTGTGTGGGACTTCCCAATAAGGTTTGGGGAAAGAGAGGAGGGAAGGGCAGCTCTGCAACGTTGGTGCCACCCAGAGCTGGGTTCTAACAGAGACTTCGTGATCTAGAGAGTAGGCATTAACTATATGATTTGGTGGGAAGAGTGGGTGGGGCGTGGGTGTGTGTGGGTGTGTGTGTGTGTGTGTGTGCGCGCACGCGTGCACATGCGTGATGGAGAGAGATGGACAGAAAGGAGGACGTGAAAAGAAGGTTTAAATGAAAACAGAGCAGAAATCACCATCCCTAAATTAGATAAGAATTAGGTTGTTTCGGTGGCACCATTACCCAGCTTTCCTCCACATATAGGAGTTAGTCCTATGTAGTACATAGTTGTAGTTATTTTGCAGTTTGATCCAGAAATAACCTTTTCATTTTTCAGAATTCTCAGTGAAAATTATTTGACTGAATTACATAAGGACTCCTTTGAAGGCTTGCTATCCCTCCGATATTTGTAAGTGAATCATATTTATTTATGAGTTCTTATCTATAAAGTAGATTATCTATAAAATAATTAAGGGGTTCAAGTTAGATAATCTCTTCAGTTTCTCCTAGCAATAAAATTCTACAATTCTTTAAGTCTGTGTAGGGTCCCAGCCCATCACTAGCACTATATATCTCCTATTCATTTTTAATTTTTTCATTATATAGACAAGGTATAGATAGAAAAATACACTTTAGTTGTAGAGGAAAAGTGGTAATGAGGTCTGAGCAATTATAGACTCCCATATGAACCTTGTTATATAAGTGTTCATATACTCTCCATCTGTATTTATATTTTGTTTATGACCTATGGATCAAATCTGGCCCACAGTCCGTTTTTATACAGTCCATAAGTTAAAAGTGATTTTCTAAAGGGCTGTAAACGAGAAAAAAAAGACACGAAGAAAAATATGTGACAGAGACTGTATGTGGCCTGCAAAGCCTAAAATATTTACTTATCTGGTCTTTACAGAAAAGGTTTGAAAAAGTTGGTTTAGTGAAATGAGAGGAATTAAAGTTAACCTCAAATTGTCCCCTACAGGACAAGAAAATATAGAACGCTTACATTAATATGAATGCCATTAACTCATAACTTTGATAATTTAATCTAAATTAAATTAACATTTAAATATTAAATATTTAAGTAGATGAAGTATGTAAACAGTATTGTCAAGGGACTTCCCTGGTGGTCTAGTGGTTAAGACTTTGCCTTCCAGTGCAGGGGGTGCGGGTTCGATCCCTGGTCAGGGAGCTAAGATCCCACATGCCTCATGGCCAAAAAACCAAAACATAAAAAAAAAAGAAGCAATATTGTAACAAATTCAATAAAGACTTTAAAAATGGTCCACATCACAAAAAAAATAATCTGAAAAAAAAAATCAGTATTGTCAAGAACACATTAAGTTACCAAAAGAACAAACTGTTGTTAAGGATTTCGATGCAGGAATTGTGATACCAATATTAAGAATGTTTAAGATGATGGTTAAGTGGTATATTTAGAAATGTTTACACTAAATAAGCATATCAGAAATGCCCCTAACAAAAATCTCTCCAGCCTTTTTTTTTTCTGTTTTTTGTTTGTTTGTTTGTTTTGTTTTTTGGGCCACGCCACACGACTTGCGGGATCTTAGTTCCCTGACCAGGGATTGAACCCAGGTCCCCAGCAGTGGAAGCGCCGAGTCCTAACCCCTGGACCGCCAGGGAATTCCCTCTCCAGCTTCTTTATCAAAGAGGAAATGCTTGCCTCGTATTTCCTTTATTTAGGGATAAGGAGATAACTGTGTTTTTTGCTATAAAAGCTCAGTTTTTGTCCTTTGTCCATGGCATCCAAAGCTGTGTATGTCATTAATCCTTATTAAGCCAATTAATGATCCTCTTTAGCAAATAGATTCTTCTTGCAAATATAAAAGGCTTAAGGGAAGTGGGTATAAAGAGCCTCACATGACCCTAAAAATAGTTCTTTTAATTATCAAACCTTCCAAACCTTAAGGGGCAATCACCTTTATATTAGTCTCTTCTCTGCCATCTGGGCTCCAAACCTTACACAGTTTGGAGAAAAACAAATAAGATAACTGCACAGTGGAATAGGCCCTTCATTACTTCTACTATGTAATACTTTATAATCTGATTATTTCAGGTTAGCGTAAGTACTCTCATTCTTTAAAAAAAAAAAAAGCCAATCAATAAGAAAGCGAAAAAAGAATATGCTAATCAGCACTACGCCTAGTGTTGTAAACACGAAGATGGGTAAGACAGGACTCCTTTTAGCAACTCATGATCTCACAGGGAAAATAAACATATAAGCTCAAACCATAATGACATGGTTGTGGAGGCACCATGAAGTAATAAAACTACGTTTCTTTTAAAACAGTCATTTCCTCCTTCTATCCACTCCCCAGCTATTTGTTGATTTTATAAATATTTGAGTTTGCTTTATGTCCGCACGTAGGCTTTAAACGTGAGAGACGATGCACATAAGCAGGATCTAGTCCATACTTTGAAGGAGTTTATGCTCAGAGGACATGGGTTGCAAAAATAGCTATATTTAAAGAAAGAAATGAATATGGGCAATGAGAGCTATAAGTTGGTATTGGAGCACAAAAGAGGGAAAAAAGACTTCAAATTGGATCCGGGAAGATGTTACTAGAGCAATGCTGTTTAAACGGGACCTCGAAGGGCCGTTGGGTATCAATGACAGACAACTTGGGAAGAATAAGCTTGCAAAAGGAAAGTGGGAGAAAGGCAAAACACAGGAAAAATACTCTGAGTACCTGTAGAGTACAAGTGGGAAGAGTAGGAGATTAGAGCCAGATCATCTAGGGCTTTGGAGGCCAAGCCAAGGATAACATGTCAAGCTACCATGTTACCACAGCAGTGCTTTAGGACAAGCTTTAGCCTGCAACAGAACCAACCACTTGGAGGGCTTGTGAAAACACAGGCTCCACCCCCATAGTTACTGATTCAAGAGGTCCAGAGTAGGGCTGAGTATTTGTATCTTCAATAAGTTCACAAGTGATGCTGGTATATGAGAACCACTTCCGGAGGGTTAATCTGGTGATCGCGTGGAGGATGGCTTAGAAAGGGAGAGGGTAGAGATGGAAACACCAGTCAGAAGACAGTTATACCCATCCAGGTGAAATGAGAGACTAAGCTGGAATCAATGGAAATAAGATAGTCAGCTATAGTCAAGAGTAGGTATTTTCGAATAAAAGTCAATATGATAGAAAGTGTAATACTGAATTAAAGTTACATATTAATGAGAGAAGTAACTTCCTTTCAAGTTGTGTGAAAGGGTATCTTTTATTTCTTCTGGTAATGAATTGACCTAGAAAAACAGAACTATACTGGGAGGTGTGTAAATATAAGAATATTCCTTTTAATATTGGAAATTATAATGATATATAGAGATAAAAACTTTGAGCTCATAATCCAGAATTTGGTGAGACCACGAAAGGTGGAATCTAATCAATGCTTCTGCTCTTGGGAAAGATTACCTCCAAAATCTATCAAGATCCATAGTTGTATATTTAATTTATGAAGATCCTGAAGGTGAGACTCTTAAGAGAGGTGAAGGCAGGGTTAGGGGCTCTGGAAGGTTCAAGTAATAATTCCTAAGGTTTGGAGTTTAGACCAAAGCTTCTTATTTATTATTATCATTCTAAAGTCTACTAGTTATTCCTACTAATTAGATATCTAATAGCTAATTGAGGCAATATTTTCCTTTTACTTTTCCTAGAGATTTATCCTGCAATAAAATACAGTCTATCGAAAGACGTACATTTGAACCACTACCTTTTGTGCAGTTTATGTAAGTTACAAGTATAACTTCATTATATTTGGAATTTTTGTAAAGCTTAATTTTTTATAAAATTAATTTGTTACTCATTTTGAAATATGATTAAAATTACTACTAAAATTTTGTAGCAAATCCTTTTTGTCTCTAGCAAAGATTAGTGTGAGAATTATTACACAGATCAGAGTGAATCATTATAGAGCAGTGGTTCTCAACCAGGGTGATTTTGCACACAGGTGACATCTGGTAGTGTCTGGAGACATTTTTGCTCGTCAGAACTGTATATGCTACTGGCATCTAGTGGACAGAGGCCAGAGATGCTACTAAACATCCAACAGTGTACAGGAGAGCCTCCCACAGCAAAGAATTATCCAGCCCAGAATGTCAATAGTGCTGCCTTTCTAGAGAAATAAAGATCACTTAACACAAGTATTTAATGAGCATTTACTATTTTGTATCTAATGCACCACATATATAATCATGAAAGTGTAAATCATAATGTCTTCCACAGTGAGATTTCTTTAGTGTATGGAGGGAGTAGTGTTGTTATGTTTCATCATATATAAATTAGAATTATTGCCAAAGGATAAATGTTCTGAAAGAATATATATTTTTCTTCTTCTTTTGCTTGTGTCTTTTTTTGTAGAAATCTTAGTTGCAATTTACTCACAGAACTGAGCTTTGGAACGTTTCAGGCCTGGCATGGAATGCAGTTTTTACACAAGTTGTAAGTGAAATCGAAGATGAATACGTGTAAAAAACTGTGTGTAAAAGCATCATGCAGTTATTGGTTAGCTGGGTGTAAGCCCAGTATGAATTCTGGAAAGTATGTCTTGAGAGCCATTTTTTTTTTTTTTTTTTTCAAATGAGGAAACTAAGGCACAAAGAGGCCAAGAGACTTGTTTAACTCATATATATGAAACGCTCTGCTTTCCATAGTACTGATCTTTGGCACGGGCAATAAAAGGCACCAAGCAAAAACACTCAAATTAGCATTGTCATGGAATCCCACTGATGTCTCTCCGATATGCGAATGGTCCATGAAGTTCCACTTTTGAATTTCACTTTGATTCCTGCTCATGTGCAAAGTTCCTAACTGCTTAAAATGTATGCAACACAGAGCTGCAAAGAGCTAAGTTTAGCACCGAATTCGTCAGCGAGCAAAAGGTGTGGGTGCTTCCCCAACCATTATTAGCTCTTTTAAAAGGTAAAGCAGAAAGAATTCCTGAACGCCCACCACAGGGCTCTCCCCAGCCACCCAGAACATTATTTTTCAAACAGCATATATCTCTGAAGTGAATTATCTGTGGCCAATAGGAAGCTTTGAGGTGTGGAAAAAGACGTTGTTTGTGTTCAGCTGTAGTGTGAGAAATACAAAGAAAATACATTGCTGTAGCCTAATTCAATATACTTTCTTTGCTGACTACTCTTCAGTAAGGAGTGTGGGTTTTACACCCTTTCAGCTCAAAAATTCTGTGATTTCTCATGGCACAAGGAAATGAGAGTGGGTACGTTCAATGGCCCGAAGGCGATTTTAGACTCAAGGTAAAGAGCTCTTCTACACCTGGCTTTGGAAAAGACTCTCTTACCTGTCTTGTGGTTCAGAAATCCAGTTTCACACAGTTCATTTTGGGTTAATGAAGGTGCTGAGGCTGTGTCTGGAGCTGGATTAGCAATTCCTGCAGATGCCTATCTTTAGCGGCCTCCTTCCTTTTCCTTGTTAGTGTGCTGATGCCTACCTTGGGGAGAGAGCACCGAGGGTCAGTTTTTCTTTTGCCAGCACACCGGAGAGCAGGCTCATGAGGTCCCTTCACCAGGAGGTTTTAGTAGCGTCAATACAACGTCTTAAACTCACCTCGTTTCCTAAACATCCTATAACACCAAGAGTTCCTTATAAGAATCAGAGTTTCACTATAGTTATGTAGGCAACACAGGAAAATACCTTGTGGAAATAAATAAATAAATCACAGTTTAAAAATTAATGAACTCCTTCAGAAACATTCACTGAGTGCCATGCCCACTGTGTGTCAGCACTGTACTAAGTGCTGGGGATACAAAGACGCATAGGGCAGGGACTTTGTCCCCAAGAAGCTTTCATCCTGGAAGGAGAAAGATGGATGTTGATGGGAAAACATATATGAGAGCCATTCTAGCATCTGTGCAGCAGGGTAACAAGGTGAGGAGGGGGGTGATGAAGTAGACAATGGGTGGTCGGTTAGAAAAGATTTGTAATGGAAGAGGCACCAACTTGTTCCTTTTGAATTTGTGTTCCTCTTAAATGACAGAAAAAGGTAGTGAAGGAATCAAAACTATCTGGTGTTGGAAATAAATTAGTACTGTACTCCTAAAACTCATTCACAGTTACTTTCAAAAGATTGTCACAGTATACTAAGTCTTTGTTTTGGGCTAAGTCTTTCTAATAGACAAAGCTAATTGGCTTCAGGAAACATTTGCCATGGTGAGATACAGACTTTATTGCATCTCTTTCCAAAGGCAAGCCACCAAGGGAAGATGCCGCCCTCGAGTTAAGTCATTTTACTACCTATGATGACATATTACTGGGGTGTTTATAAGTTGCCTGCATTAAATAAGTTTGGCAAAGGGCCCCAGCTGAGGTGGATTTATCATGAATTCAATGAAGCTTAGGCTTCAGGGCTCCTCACTTGCATAGGTCCCTTCCAAGGTCTTGAGAGGGGTCCTAGCGATTTTTGTATTCATAACTGTGCATGTTTTTATTAGACAGGATTTCCCAAAGTAGATGAGGTTCAGGCCCCACAAAACCTTGATTCATCACCGGGTTTCAGGTAATTATAAGTCAGTAGGTTTCTTGAATGAAGCCTCTATGTTATTGACAAACATCAGGTGAAGTAGTTAGCAGTGTGGTAGTCTATTTGAAATCCGAAATCGACCTCAAAGATGAGCTAAGAGCTTATTAATTAATAAAGTACCACTTTTTGAATGGTGGTAGTAATCGTATCTCTTTCAGATAAAATCAGGAATGAAATATATTATGGAAAACCAGCAGTGGTTGATAATCCTAAATGTTAAGTCTACTTTTTTTTCTGACTTTAAAGTGTTTCTCCTTCATTCACCTATGCAGGTCCAGACTGATGGCTTATTTTTAAAAATTCTTTTAGTCACTTCACTGGTCCTAGCAATACAAGCTCCATGATTTTAGAAACTGAAGGACTCTACAATGTAGAAAGGCTATATAACTTAACCAGACAGAGGACATTCACATGCTGGCTTGTCTGTGGTACATCAATATTGTACCAAGAACATAAGCACTAAGAGAGAATAAGAGGAAAATCAAAGCCTTATCCCTATTGAATTGTTTACCCCATTGTTGAGAGTATCAATGAGGTAGGTGTGGCCACACTATGAAGGCAAATTGAGCTGCGGTCACAGAGCCGCTCTAATGCTCCCCCAGTCAACTAGCATTGGTCTCCTTTCAATAGCTATGTACACACAAAAGCTTACACACTTCAGGGTGTTGTCGTCACTTTTTGCTGTGTACTAGAATCCTGGCAGCTTCTCAGATTTAGAAAGGCACAAACGCTAAAACCAAAACTAACTTGGGTCTGTCCTTTGGGTCTGTGATTTAGGGTGGCTGTTTTATTTGTAAGAGTTCAAAATTTTGAGATTGTCACACCTAGCAACTACTATACTTTTCTTCTCCCAACTGCATCTTATTCTTCCCACCTGTAGTATTTTCTCCCATTCTATATGTTTTTTCACTTTCTTGATAGTGTCCTTTGAAGCACAAACTTTTTCATTTTTATAAAATCCAATTCATCTATTTTTCCTTTGGTTGTTTCTGCTTCTGGTATCATATCTAAGAAACGGTTGTCTAATGCAAGGTCATAAAGATTTACGCCTGTGTTTTCTTCTAAGAGTTTTACAGCCTTAGCTCTTACATTTGGATATTTGATCCATTTGGAGTTAATTTTCTTGCATGGTGTGACGTGTAGGAGTCCAGCTTCATTATTTTGTGTGTGGATGTACAGTTGTCCCAGCATCACGTGGAAAGACTGTTCTTTCCACATTGAATTGTTTTGGCACCCTTGTTGAAAATCAGTAGACCATAAATATGAGGGTTTATTTCTATACTGTCAATTCTGTTCCATTGATTTACATGTCTGTTCTTATTCCAGTAGCACACTGTGATTGCAGTCGCTTTGAACTGAGTTTTGAAACCAGGGTGTGTGAGTCCTCCCACTTTGTTCTTTACCAACATTGTTTTGGTTATTCTGTTTCCTTGAATTGCCATATGAATTTTAGAATTAGCTTGGCAATTTCTGGAAAGAAGTCAGCTGGGATTTTGATAGGAATTGCAATGGAACCATAGGTCGATTTGGGAAGTAGTGAAATTTTAATAAGATTATCTTCCAGTCCATGAATCCAGCATGTCTTTCTATTTATTTAGATCTTCTTCAATTTCTTTCAACAGTTTTGTACTTTTCAGTGTGAATCTTGCACTTACTTGGTTAAATTTTTCCCTAAGTATTTTATTTGTTTTGATGCTGTTACACATGGAATTGTTTTCGTGATTTCATTTTTGGATTACTCATTGCTGGTGTGTAGAAATAATATTGATCTTATATCCTACAACCTTGCTGAACTCATTTATTAATGCTAACAGTTATTTTCCTAGATTCCCAGGAATATGTCTTGTGGTCTTCCAGTTTCCCAGGAATACATTGGAACATTTCAAAGTCTCTGTGGACATCTCATTCCTCAGCTTTTCTTTTTAAGCTTTCCGGTTGGGCTGTTTTTTGCCCCGAACTGTTATCCATTGCCTCATGCAACCGCCATGTTAAAATATTTGCTTGAAAATGTTTTCCAAAAATGCCACCTGAGGAGAGGCTTTTCTCACTAGACAGCTCTCAGTCAGGTCAAAGGCAAGCCTTTCAAGTGAGGTCTTCCAGGGGACCACCAGACATGTAAAACAATGACAGTTCTTTGGGAATGAGGCTTTGAAGGACCTCCCAGTCCATGCTGCTCCTCCTGGTACCAGGGATGTGGGCTGTTTTTCAAGGCTACCACTGGCATGGAGAGCAAAGGTCAAGGACAAGTTCAAGCAACACAGATCTCATTGTTCTTACAGAAATTAATTTGTTTTCCTTGAATAAATTGCTCCCCAATTTGCTGCAAGCCTGTTGGTTAAATTTCCAGAGTTCCGAAAAAGTTGATTCTGACCATTTTTGCCAGTTTTGTTGTTGTTGTTGTTGTTGTTCTTGTTCTTGTTGCTTCTATGGAGGGATGAATTGTCAGATGTCCTTCCTCCATCATTTTTACTGAGTTTCCTGCAATATCTTTTAAAATCTCTAAAGTCTCAATGACCATAGGCTAATTAAATATTTATCATGGGAGATGATTAAGGAAAAAATAAATAAAAAGAGAAATAAATAAATAAATAAATAAAAAGAGAAAATATAATTCTCATAGAGGCTTTCCCAGATGTGTAGATGAAGTTTGAAAAGGTATTTCTATATTTAGTGCTCTCAAAATTACGGTTAAAGTAACAGATGTTTTAAACCCCCCCCCCGCCCCCCACTTTTTTTTTCATTCAGGTTAAACACAGGCTTTAGAGTCAGAACTGAGTTCAAATTCCAGCTCTGCTTCTTACTAGCTTGATGACTTAGGACAAGTTATATAACTTCTCTGTGCCTCAGTTTCCTCATTTGTACAATGGGGTAATATATCTATCACATAAGGTTACTGTGAGGATTAAATGTTAAATGCTGATCACAGATGCGTGGCAACCCAAAAGATATTAGTTTTGATAATTATTTTACAATATTCGCAAAAATACGTTAATAATTCTTGAGTAGAGTTAACCTAAAGTCAGATATTCTTTTCTTTCTTCCTGTTTCTTTTGGGTTTTTCCCCCCCCCCCCCTTATTTGTTTTAAGGAACTAAGGAAAAAGAAAGAAAGAACTAAGAAGAAAATCTATTCCAGCATTTTGGAATAAAATTTTGTTCCCCAAAATTAATTTGTTTATTTTATTGATATATAAACAAAATGTTATTTATTTATTCAGCAAACATTTATTAAATACCTAGTAAATATTAGGCACTGTGTCAGGCACAGGAATAATAATGACAATAAAGTGTGGTCCCTGCTCTCAAGTTGCTGGCAATCTAGGAGACTGACAAGTAAACAGGTGATTACATACACAGTAACAAAGGCTATGATACAGGAATACGCATGGGACTATGTGATGGGAGTATGGCTTTCACCAGTTCCTCTTGGATTTATCTCTTCTTCTTTGGCTCCAGAACCAAGGAATTAGCCCTATTTTTGTCTTTCACTGGGTAGTTTAAATCATGAAATGTTAAAAAATTTGTAGAGATGAAAGAAAAACACCTTGAATTATGGAGGATACTAGAAATAGTACTTTTTTACAGAGCAAGGGCTTCCTACCAGCATAGTCACTTCTAGGGTTTTTAACCTGAAAAGTTCTTTGGCATATTTTGTCTTTACTAGCCACTTTTTTTTCTATTTGTTTGTTTGTTTGTTTGTTTGTTTCTCTTCTCCACTTTATCATCTAGAGACCTGGGTAGTTCCCAATGAAAGAGTGTTTTACAGATGCTAAGGGTGATTTATGGGTAAAGACAGAAAATGATTTTTTTTTTAAACCTTCACGTTCCGTACCAAAAAAAAAAATGAATATAAGCTTTCATGGAAGTAATCGAAAATGCAGATAATTTAAATTCCATTCCATTTTTCAGAATTCTCAATCATAATCCTTTGACAACAGTTGAAGATTCTTATCTTTTTAAATTGCCAGCATTAAAATATTTGTAAGTATTGCAACAGTTTCATGGCTCATGAGATAATTTCTGCTCTTTTTTACTTTCGTCAAAGATTGAGTACTTTGGCTAAAAAGTCATAATTTAGATTTTAACTGGGTTATTGAAAATAAAAGTTATTGGCAAAGAAAACGATTAAGAAAGAATATACATGGGTAAGACAGCCAGCAGAGAATGAGAACAGTGTTGAAGAACACATATAGATATGGAACATGTAGATGCATGTAGGAATATTATTTATCCCAGAAAGCAAAAAGGAATAAGGGGTACATTATTTTTTTTTAAAGAGAGTGATCAAAAGAGGTAGATGCAATTGAAAATGAGAAGTTAGGATAATAAAAAATGATTGTACCGTTCAGCACCAAGGCCATTAATTTGATGATGCAAATTTAAATTTCTTCAATAAGAGCTCTTTGGAATTATCATGTATGGCAAGTAAGAAGCCAGAATTGAAGTAATCACATGTTAAGTATCTTTTTAAGTTTAGAATTTTTGTCTTTGGGTTTTATATCATGCATGTTTGGGCTTCTCCTTCAGAGACATGGGAACAACACAAGTGGCACTTACAACAATTGAAAGCATCCTCATGATGACCCTTGAATTGGAAAAACTGTAAGTTGATTTTTCTTACATTTGTTTTCACTCAATTGTTTTTTTAGGTTTGTTGTATTATTTTCTTAAGTCAGGTTTATTTATGTATAATTTTCACTTAACAAAATTCACTATTTTTAAATATACAGTGTGATGTGTTTTGACAAACGTATAGTTCTGTAGCCACCACCACATTTGAGGTAAAGAAAACTTCTGCACTCCCAAAAGACCCCTCATGTCCCTTTGTAGTCAATCCATCCTCCTCCCGCTACCAGCCCCTGGCAACCACCAATCTGATTTTTGTCCGTATAATGTTGCCTTTTCCAGAATATCTTATAAATGAAATCATGTGGTATGTAGCCTTTTGTTTTTGGCTTCTTTCACTTAGCCAGTCTCTTTGGAGAGTCATCTGTTTTGTTGCACCTGTCAGTAGTTCATTCCTTTTTATTGCTGAGTAGTATTCTAGTTGTGTGGATACACAGTTTGTTTACGCATTCATCATTTGATGAACATTTGAGTTGTTTCTAGTTTTTTTTGGCTATTATGAACAAAGCCTCTGAAAACACTCACATGTGTGTGTGAACATATGTTTTGTGCAAGCATATGTTTTCATTTCTTTGGGGTGAAATACCTAAGGGTGGGATTGCTTCATCATATGCTAAGTGCATATTTAACTTTTTAAGAAACTGCTAAACTGTTTTCTAAAGTGCCTGTGCCATTTTGCTTTCCCACTAGCAGTCTATGAGAGTTGCAGTTGCTCCACATCTTCAACTGATCCTTATATTTGTTTTCTAAAAACGTCTAACCTTTCTAGTAGGTGTGTAGTTGCATCTCGTGGTTTTTGCCACATTTTGCATTTCTGTAATAGCTGATGATGTTGAGTGTCTATTCATGTGCAAATATCTTTTTAAATGAAGTGTCTGTTCAAATCCGTTTTTTAATTGGATATTTATATTGAGTTTTAAGAGTGCTTTATATGAAAAGCAATGGAAAAAGTCCTTTCTCCTAGATATGTGTTTAGTAAATATCTTCTCCCAGATTGTGACTTATCTTCATTGTATTAAAGTGTCTCTGAAGACTAGATGTTTTAAATTTTTGATGAACTCTAATTTAGCAATTTGTTTTCATATTTATTTAATTTATTTGGTTGTGCTGGGTCTTAGTTGCGGCAGATGGGCTCCTTAGTTGCGGCTCATGGGCTTCTTAGTTGTGGCATGCGAACTCTTAGTTGCGGCATGCATGCGGGATCTAGTTCCCTGACCAGGGATCGAACCCAGGCCCCCTGCATTGGGAACTCGGAGTCTTAACCACCAGGGAAGTCCCTTAGCAGTTTTTCTTAGATGGTTTGTGCTTTTTTGTGTCTTATCTAAGAAATCTTTGTGTGAGACCCCATTGTCTGACCCAAAATCACAAAGGTTTTCTCCTATGTTTTCTTCCAGAAGTTGTATAGTTACATTTAGGTCTATGATTCATTTTGAGTTAACTTTCATATATGTTGTGAGGGAAGGGTCAAGTTTCATTTTCTTGCAGTTTAAAAAACTATTTCTTTAGGACCGTATTGTGACAGTTTATTACACAACTAACTGCACCTTAAATTGTGCCATCCCCCCTCCAATATGGCAAGCTAATAGAAACTTTCTGTTATGCCAAGGCTAGCTGAGGGGATTGCATGAGATTAGTAGGCGGAAAGGGCCCTGCGTTTAGCAGTCTGTTCCAACCGTCTTTGTCAGGTCAGCTGACAAATGACTGTCTTCACCACGCCGTCACATCTGTTGGTCACTGCTCTAGCCTCATCTTCCTCAGCCTTCCACAGCATCTGCCGCAATTGCGATCCCTCTCTTGTCAGCTAGATGCCCTCCTCTCTGGATATTAAAAATTATTTCCCTATGTAACTACAATACTGTTAACACACAGTATTGAAGAAATTAAATTCCTACACAATAATATTACCTAATAAAGAGTTGCTATTCAAATTTCCCCAATTGTCTCTCTCATATAATATCATTTCTTTTAACAGCTTTTTGAGGTATAATTGACATACAGTAATCTGTGTTCACACACACACATACATACACACCACGAAGACATCATCAAAATCAAAATGTCCATCACCTCAGAAAGTTTCTTAATGTCTCTTTGTAATTCTTCCTTCCCATCGTTCCTTGCCCTTCCCAATCGCCAAGCAACCATTGATCTGCTTTCTGTTTGCATTTTCTAGAATTTTATGTAAATGGAATCATACAGTGTATACTTTTTTCTAACTGGCCTCTAACTCAGCATGATTATTTTAATCTTCATCCATATTGTTGTATATATCAGTAATTCATTTCTCTTTATTGCTGAATAGTATTCCATTATATGGATGTACCACAATTGATCTATTCACCATTGATGGGCATTTGAGTTGTTTCAGTCTTTGTCTACTACAGATAAAGTTGCTATGAATATTTGTGTACAAGTCTTTGTATGGATGTATGCTTCCATTTCCCTTGGGTAAATACCTGCAAGTAGAATGGCTGGATCATTGGTAAGTGTATGTCTACGTTTTTAAAAAATACCTATTTTCCATAGTGGTTTGATCATTTTACATCTCTACCAGCAGCGTTTGAGAGTTGCATTTTCTTCACGTTGCGGCCAACACTTGCTATGCTCAGTATTTTTAATTTTAGATAGTTTAATAGGTGTGTAGTTGTATCTCACTGTAGCATCCCTAATGATTAATCATGTGAAACAGCTTTTCATATGCTTATTTTGCATCTGTATCTCTGAATCTTTTATCTGTACTTTTCTGGAATTTTGAGAGTTCTTTATATATTCTGGAAATTAGTCCTTTATCCAATATGTAAGTTGCTAAGTATTTTCTCCCATTCTGTGACTCATCTTTTCATTCTCTCAGGAGTGTCTTTTGCAGGGCAGAAATTCTTAATTTTGATGGTGTCTGATTTATCTATTTTTTTCTTTTATGGATTATGCTTTTGGTGTTGTATCTAAGAAATCTTGCCTAACTCAAGGTCATAAAATTTTTCACCTGTTTTGTTCTAGAAGTTTTATAGTTTTATGTTTTTTAGTTCTATGTTTTACATTTAGATCTCTAAACCAATTTGACTTCATTTCTGTACATGGTTTGGATGGAAGTTCATTTTTTTTTTTTTTTTTTTGCACCTGGATATTCAATTGTTCCAGCATCACTTGTTGAAAAGACGATCGTTTCTCCACTTAAATGCCTTTGAACCCGAAAGTCAGTTATCCACATCTCTCTACTTCTGAACTTTCTATTCTGTTCCCTTGATCTTTCTGTCTATCTTTACACTACTATCACAATGTCTTGAAAGTGTAGCTTCATAAGCCTTGAAATCAGTTACTGTTAGTTCTTCAACTTTGTTCTTTTTCAAAGTTGTTTTAGTTATTCTAAATTTTATTTCCATATGAATTTTAGAATTAGCTTGTCAATTTCTATAGAAAAGCCTACTGGGATTTTGATCTATAAATCAATTTGGGGAGAATTGATGTCTTAGCAATCTTGAATCTTCTGATCCATGAATACATTATATCTCTCCAGTTATTTAGGTCTTCCTTAATTTCCCCCCAGCAATATTTTACACTTTTCCGTGTGCAAGTCTTTTACATCTTTTGTCAGATTTATTCTAAGTATTTTATATGTTTGATTCTGTTATAAGTAGTATTTTAAAACTTTGATCTCTGCTTGTTTGTTGAGATAAATTAATCTTTTTGTATGTTGATCTTGTACCCTGCAAACTTGACAAACTCATTTGTTAGTTCCAGTAGCATTTTTGTAGATTCTATCAGGTTTTCTACATAATCATGTTATCTGCAAATAAAGATAGTTTTACTTCTTCCTTTCCATTCTGAATATCTCTTTTCTTTTCGTTGCCCTATTGCACTGGCTAGAACCTTCAGTGCAATGTGAAACAGAAGTAATGAGAGCAGACATCCTTGCCTTTGTCCTGATCCTGGAGAGAAAGTACTTTGTCCTTCACCATTAAATATGATGTTAGGTTTTTTGTCGAAGTCATTTATCAAGTTGAGGAAGTCTCCTTCCATTCCTAGTCTACTGAGGGCTGTTTTTTTCTTTAATCAGGAATGGATGTTAGATTTTTTTCATTCTTTTCCAGCATCTATTGCAATGATTATGCGATTTTTCTCTTCTTTTCTTTTCTTAATTTGTTTATTTATTTTTGGCTGCATTGGGTCTTCATTGCTGCACGCAGCCTTTCTCTAGCTGTGGCGAGCAGGGACTACTCTTCGTTGCAGTATGCAGGCTTCTCCTTGTGGTGGCTTCTCTTGTTGCAGAGCACGGGCTCTAGGTGCACGGGCTTCACTAATTGTGGCACATGGGCTCAGTAGTTGTGGCTCACGGGCTCTAGAGCGTAGGCTCAGTAGTTGTGGTGCACGGGCTTAGTTGCTCCGTGACATGTGGGATCTTCCCCGACCAGGGCTCAAACCCATGTCCCCTGCACTGGCAGGTAGATTCTTAACCCCTGCCCCACCAGAGACGTCCTGATTTTTCTTTTTTAGTGTACTAAGTTGGGTAAATTGATTTTCAAATATTAAACCAACCTTTCCTTCTTGAGATAAACCCCACTTGGTCATGATGTATCATCTTTTTATATATTATTGGATTTGATATGCTAAAATTTTGTTAAGAGTTTTTGCCTCTGTGTTCATGAGAGATTTTGGTCTATAGTTTTCTTGTAATGTCATTGTGTAATCTTGATACGGTGAAAGTTGGCCTTATAAATAGGTTGGGAGGTATTCCCTTCTCTTCAACTTTCTGGTAGAGTTTGTGTAGAATTGGCATTATTTTATTCCTTAAGTGTTCGGTAGAATTTCTCAGTTAAGCCACCTGGACTTGAAGCTCTCTTTGTTGGAAGGTTTTAAACTGCACATCCAATTTCTTTAGTATCTTTATTCTTGAATAAACTTTAGTAGCGCATGTCTTTCAAGGAATTTGTCCATTTCATCTTGAATTTATTGGTATAAAGCATTCTATAATATTCTCTTATTATCCTTTTAATATCTATAGTATTTTTCTGTTTTGCATTTTATTTATTTCTACTTTGATCTTTATTGTGTTCTTTCTTCTCTGTGATTAATTTGCTCTCGTTTTTCCAGTTTAAGGTGGAAGTTGAGGAAGCTGAGTACAGCGTTAGCAATATCCCATATGTTGACATATTATGTTTTCAGTTTCAGTGAGTTCAAAATAGTTTCTGATTTCCCTTTTGATTTCTTCTTTGACCACAAAGTTACTCAGAAGTGTGTTGTTTAGTTTCCAAAGATCTGGAGATTTTTCGGATTTGTTAATTTCTAATTTAATTCCATTGTGGTCAGAGACATATATCGAATGACTAAAATCCTTTAAAAATTTTTTTTAAGTTTTTTTTTTTTAATTTATTTTTTTGCTGCGTTGGGTCTTTGTTGCTTCGCGTGGGCTTTCTCTAGTTGTGGCGAGCAGGTGCTGCTCTTTGTTGCGCTGCACCGGCTTCTCATTGGATGGCTTCTCTCGTTGCAGAGCACGGGCGCTAGGTGCGTGGGCTTCAGTAGTTGGGGCACACAGGCTCTAGAGTGCAGGCTCAGTAGCTGTGGCGTACGGGCTTAGTTGCTCCGCGGCATGTGGGATCTTCCTGGACCAGGGATCGAACCTGTGTCCCCTGCATTGGCAGGCAGATTCTTAACCACTGAACCACCAGGGAAGTCCCAATTCCAGTATTCTTAATCTTTTGTGTAGATCCATATTCCAATCTGGTGTCATTTTGCTTCTGCTTAAAAATACTTCTTTTAACATTTCTTATAGTGAAAGTCTGCTAGTAATGAATTCTTTCAGCTTTTGTATGTCTGAGATAGTCTTTATTTTGCTTTTGTTTTGACAGATCTGGGTATAGAATTCTAGCTTGATAGAATTCAATTCACTACTTTAAAGGTGTTATTCCACTGAGTTCTCGTTTACATTGTTTCCAACAAGAATTCTGCTGTCATTGTTATCTTTGTTCCTCTGTATGTAGTGTATAGTTTTTTCCTCTGGCTGCTTTTAAATTTTTCTCTTTATTGCTGGTTTTGAGCAATTTGACTATTTTTTGTGCCTTGGTGTAGTTTTGTCCATGTTTCTTATGCTTAAAGTTCATTGATCTTCTTGACTTTGTGAGTTTATAGTGTTTACCATTTTGGGAAAATTTTGGCTATTATTTCTTCAAATTTTTATTTTTCTCCTCTCCTTCATGGACTCTAGGTACACATGTATTAGGCCACTTGAAGTTGTTGCACGACTCACTGATGCTCTATTCATTTTCGTTGTTGTTTTGTTTTGTTACTCTTTTTGTTTCATTTTGGATCGTTTCTATTACTATGCCTTAATGTTCACTGACCCTTTCTTCTGCAGTGTCTAATCTGCCATTAACCTCGTTCAATGTCTTTTTCATTTAGACATTGTTTTTAATCTCTAGAAGCTCAATTTGGGTCTGTTTTACATTTTCCATGCCTGTACTTAACATTTTCAGGGTTTAGTCTGGGTTTTTTAACATATGAAATACAGTTATAATAACTTTTCTTCATGTATAATAACTTTTTAAATGTTCTTTTCTGCCAATTCTAACATCTGTATAGATGATGGGTTAGTTTTGATTGATTGCCTTTTCTCCTCAGTATGGGTCACATTTTCCTACTTCTTTGCATGCTTGGCAATTTTTCATATGATCCCAGATATTGTGAGTTTTAGTTTATTGTGTGCTATATATATTTATATTCCTGTAAAATGCTTGGGCTTTGTTTTGGGTGAAATTAAGTTACTCAGAACAATTTTATTCTTTTAGGTCTAGCTTTTAAGATTCCTTGGGTAGGAGTCCAAGTAGCCTTTAGTCTGGAGCTCGTTATTTGCACCTACTGAGACAAGTCCTTTCTGAGTATCATGAGGTTTTCCAGTCTGACTTGTAGGAACAGGTACTATTCCTACAACCCTGTGTGATATCCAGTTATTCTTATTATTAATCCTTTCATGTGGTTCTTTTCCTGGCATCAAGGGATTCCTCACACAAATGTACTGACCAATACTTTGTTGAATTCTCAAGAGATCCCTCTGCATATCTCCAGAGTTCTTTGTCTGTGCACTTCTTTTCTCTCTGATACTCTGCTTTGTGAACTCTAGTTACCTTGGTTTTCCCAGACTCTCAGCTCCATTTCCTCAGTCAGGGAGTCCACCAGTCTCTGCCTGGACTTCTCTTCCCTGTACCATGACCTGGCAACTCTCTCAGAGAAGTAAGTTAGGGCAATTATAGGGATCACTTCATTTATTTCCCGTCTCCTGGGGATCAATGAACTTTATTGCGTGAGGTCCAGTTTCTTGCAAACTGTTGTTTCATATGTTCTGTCTGATATTTTCATTGTTTCAGGTGGGAGGTTAAATTGGACCTTGTTGGGGCTTCCCTGGTGGCGCAGTGGTTGAGAATCTGCCTGCCAATGCAGGGGACACGGGTTCGAGCCCTGGTCTGGGAAGATCCCACATGCCGCGGAGCAACTAGGCCCGTGAGCCACAACTACTGAGCTTGCACATCTGGAGCCTGTGCTCCGCAACAAGAGAGGCCGCGATAGTGAGAGGCCCACGCACCACAATGAAGAGTGGCCCCCGCTTGCCACAACTAGAGAAAGCCCAAAAAAAAAAAAAAAAATTGGACCTTGTTACTTCATCTTGGCCAGAAGCCAATAACATTCTTTAAGTCTGTTTTGTTTTGATACAGGGTCCAATTAAAGATTAGGCATTGCATGTCGTGTCTTTGTTTCCTTTAATCTAGAATATTTCCCTCCTTTTTTTTTTTTTTTTTGGTCTTTTATGACGTTGGCATTTTTGAAGAGTCTGAGCCAGTTGTCTTGTAAGTTGCCCCACAATCTGGATTTGTCTGTTTCCTCATTAGATTCAAAGTAAACATTTTGGGAAAGAATACTATATAGGTGATGTATTCTTCATACTTCAGCACTTCAGGTGGCCCAGTGCTAAGTTTGATCACTTGACTAAGGTGGTATCTTCCATATCTCTCCATTGTAAAGTTATTTTTCCCCTTGGTAATTGATAAATAATATGTGGGGTGAGAGTTTGGGATCAGTGAAGATCCTACTTTCAAACAACTCTTCACCCAACTGTGCATCAGTGATAATCCTTGTCTGAATCGATTATTACATTGATAGTTGCAAAATGACACTTTCCTAATTCTGTCATTCCTTTTGCATTTATTAGCTGACATTATTCTATAAAGAAGAGCTCCCCCACTTTTCATTTTGAGTATCATTATGAACTCATGTGCTTTTTTTAAAATTAACTATGTTATACCTTATTATAATGATAATGTTATTCTTTGGAATGTTCCTTTTGTCCAGATTTGGCCAATGCGATCTCTGTTATTGTTTAACCACATGATGCTTTTTTTTTTTTTTAATAAGTTTATTTATTTATTTAGGCTGTGTTGGGTCTTCGTTTCTGTGCAAGGGCTTACTCTAATTGCGGCAAGCGGGGGCCACTCTTCATCGCGGTGCGCGGGCCTCTCACTGTCGTGGCCTCTACCGTTGTGGAGCACAGGCTCCAGACGCGCAGGCTCAGTAGTTGTGGCTCACGGGCCCAGTTGCTCCGCGGCATGTGGGATCTTCCCAGACCAGGGCTCGAACCCGTGTCCCCTGCATTAGCAGGCAGATTCTCAACCACTGCGCCACCAGGGAAGCCCACATGATGCTTTTTTATTACTAGAATAATTTGTAATATATTACTACTCACAAATAGGAACTGAGAAAGGGACTCCAGAAGGTGCGGTCTTATTCAGACTCTTCTTAGAAGTCTGCCTTCTTCCTGTGTACTCTCAACCCAAAGTGAGGCTTTTGGGTGGGAAGGAGATACTTCTGAATTAAACTACAGATCAATGTCACCCAATTCTAATCCCTATTCCCTTTTTGCTAGACATACCATACCTACTGCCATCCTAATCCTTCTGTTGGGCACCTCTCTCCTCCTCTATATTTATTTACAACAGTCAAGAGCAGCAATTGGCCAACCAGCCCTTATCCAGTTGTCCAGTCCATAGGCCTCAAGAACTCCTTTTTGCACTGGTCTGTGGTGGTCTTGGCCTACCTCTTCTACCTACTCAAGTAACTCTTTTACCACGAATTTAATTACCTGTGTTTCCATTTATAGGATCTTACCTAGCCGTATGGCCTGCTGCCTCTGCCAATTTAAAACTACTATTGAGGTTGTCTGTCAGACAGTCAAGCTGCGTTGTGACAGTGAATGCCTGACAGACGTCACACGTTGCGGTGAGTCTCAATTGCGGGATAATAAATTTTTAATTTAATTTTTTAATTTTTTAATTTTATTTTTAATCAATGATAAATTTTAAAATTAATGATGTAATTGCATTATTTTAATTCATTCATTCAGAGTTCCAGCTTCCTAAGTTTCTCAGAACTAGCCCTTGCTAAAAATCAGATTCTTGATTACATTATTAAGCTAATAATAGCTCAGTTACATTGTTAGCTTAATAATGTAAATGATCCACATACATAAAGGAACAAGAGAAAGGGCTGGAAGGGGGAAGGGAATTAACATTAATGGCCACATATCCTATGCTGTGCTCTCTGCAAACGAGAACTTATTCATATAGTGCATCACAGTTTGTAAACTGATTTTATATACATTAGGTCTCAAGTACCCTTTGTCTTATAGGACAGATATAAATATATTTTTGTTTATTTTGTTTGTTTCTGCAATTTTATACAGAGTACAAGAGATGCTGTTTTATGTCCTATTTGGAGCCTGAGAGTTTCTGGTTCCATAACCAGAAGCTGCTACCTAGCCCTTCTAATGGCTGGGAGAGCTAGTTTATTCTTAGACTGTCCAGCTCTGAACTTGCTCTGAATCTCAAGCTTTTCTATCCACAAAACACTCAGGGGCTTTCAACCATTTTTCTGTATATTAGATTTATTGGCACTAACTTGATGACTTCCAAAATGTGCTATCATGCCCAGGTAGCTTGAATACAGGTCTCTTTCAGTGATCGAGAGCACCTCATAAATAATAACACTTTGCTACTTGTATAAAGACAATATTGCTGATTTTTCAACACAATTTTATTTTTTTTTTGGCCGTGCCACACAGCTTGTGGGATCTTAGTTCCCCAAGCAGGGATTGAAGCCGGGCCACAGCAGGGAAAGTGCCGGGTCCTAACCACTAGACCACCAGGGAACTCCCCCAAACAATTTTTTTTACTAATTATATTACTCCCTTCTCCCCCAGAAGTGGGCAGTAAAGGCATTTTTAATCTCCTTTTACAGGTGAGGAAAAACAAGATCAGAGGTGTAAGTGCTATGACCCTAGTGCCCCGATCTCCTGTCCCCAGTTTGGGGCTCTCTGCAAGCCCATGCTCCTCCTTTCTCATGACCCTTCCCTCCTCCTTGACCCTCACCAAAAATACTTTTAATCCTTTTGGAAGAGAAGCCCAGCTACACAATGGTACACATTACCTTCACACAGTCAGAAGCTTTGGATGGTTCCCCAAGTATAGCTGGAAATATTAGAAGGAAAATGAAATGAAAGCAAAGTAGCCATCTGACAGAAGTTGCTTTTTCCCTTCTGCATTTTACGACCTCAAGTATTATTCCACTGATTTGTTGAACGTTCCACATTGGCATACAGTCTGGCAAATCTCTTAACTTATAGCCCAGATCCCTGCCCAAATTTTAGCAAAGAGCCAGGGCGGATATAGTGTTTTTTTCTGTATAGAGCCTTCTGTTACAGGGGCTGGGGTATATGGAAGCAGGGACTGAGCAAAGGACTCGGTGGGTGGGTGGAGAAGGACATGTCCAGATGACGACCTGTTAGCAGCGGTTGTTGTCGTGGTCATCTGTGACAGTAGCAAGAACGCAAGCACACTGAAGAGGTGGAGAGAGGAAGCCTCACACTCCTCTGCCTCTGAGGCAGGACAGGATGGGGTATGTGAATGTGAGGAGTCACAGTAGATCTGCGGAGAGTCCAGCTGAGTAGGGGAGTATTTGTCTTCCAGCCTTGGCTCTTCTTGAGTACTGGCCCCTGGGAACCAGTGGAGTAATCCTGAATATAGTTACTATATTTCACACTACAGAATTTTCTGAGTAGATAGCCACTTTTTCAGGAGATATCTTTTTCACATTTTGTTGTTGCCAGTCATAGGCTTAAGTGTGGGCTTCTTTTTCTCCTAAGTGGCACTCAGACGTTGACTGATTCCTAATTCATTTGGCTGTGGACTGACAAAAATCTGTCCCATCAGTCTTCAATGATCAAAAACAGTCTCTTCTTTTTTGACAGACGAAGAAACATCTCTTGGGAATGCAGAAGGATCGTTGATGAAGGTGTTACAAGCCCGGAAGAAGAACAACAGCACCGAGCTGATTATTGAGCCAGAGAGGGCATCCTCAGATAAAAGTGCTGTCAGCTTGTCAGGCTTCATGAATGAGCAGCTGGACTTTAAAAATGAAAGTGATATTATCAGTGCACGAAGTCACATACTGCCTTACATCTCAGAGGGAAATCTAGGAGATGTGGAATCAACATTATTACCATTCCTTCAACTTCTTTTTTCAAATACACAAGATGGAGATATGCTCCTGGGCCTTTTGAAAAACAATACAAGGAGCCCTTCTGTTAAACCTGTACGCAAGAATTCAACTAATAAAAATAAATTGAGGAAACTCCATTTTCTGGAAAATGTGTTAGATGCAGAAACTCAAGAAAAATTTGATGAGGTTAAAAAGGAAGAAAAACCTGCCACGCGTACGCGTTCCAACCTTTTAAGTGCCATGTTTAAACGCTACCTCTATCTAAAGAAATTGGAAACTCCCCAACCACAGAAAGACAGCCCAGCAAAGACTGAGAGTACCGAGGAAAAGCTGCTGAGAGTGAACAGGGTCCTCAAGGGCCCAAGGGGCCTACAGAAAATGCACCTCCAAGCAGTGGGAGATGAGAGCGTCAGGAGGAAACAGAATGCCCAGCCATCTGTGGCGAGCACTGCCGAAGAAAGAAGGCTCAGGAGGCCATCCCCAGGAAAGCTGAAACAGCTTCTCATGGTGCAGAGGCCCAGGAAGCTGGTGGGAAAGTCCTCCAATGCGGAGTCTTCATTTATCAAAGAACACAAGGCAGCAGGCTCCTCTACCCTGAAACAGTACTTCAAGGTCAGGCCTTCTGCCCCCATCCCTCCAAAATCCCCATCTGAGGTTAAAAGCAAATCAAAAGACTTATCCAACACTATACTTGTTTTAGAGGATGCAAAGGCTAGAGTTAGAAATATTAAGGATTTTGAACTAATCTCACATTCTGGGAAAAAATACATCTTCCATAAAATTAGGACTCATCGGGTCCAGAGAAAACCCAAAGGCAAAAGGAGTCGAAAGTTCAGAAAGAAAAGTTCACTCAATAGAATGATGCTTGCAAGCCCTCCGTTCTCTGTAGTGAGGAGTCTCATAAATTCCCCTGCGCGAGAAGCTGTTTCACCTTCAAGAGAAGTGACTTCTCAGGAAAATCCTTTTCCAGAATTATTTTCTCTTTCAGACCCTTCTACAGAAAACACTACTTCAGAAAACAATACTGCACAAAATGTTTCTGAAGAAGTTATTTCTTCAGGAAACTCTACTCTTCCCGGAGGAACCGGCCCTGAAAACACTACCCATAAGGATGTCTCCACTGCACATTCTGCTGTTGCTGCAGACAACAGTATGCCACCTGTTCAACACACCAACGAAACACAGTGGGAGCACCACAACACGGGCACTGAATTATCCTCTAAGCCCACAGGCTTCACTTTCCCAGGGCTCACATCCCCGGGTGATCAAGTTGAAACTCAGCTAAACCAGCAGCTACGGTCCCTCATCCCCAACAATGATGTGCGAAGGCTCATTTCTCATGTTATCCAGACTTTGATAATAGACTGCTCGGACACCCACGTGCAGCTGGCCTGTGCCAACCTCATCTCTAGAACAGGCCTCCTGATGAAGCTTCTCAGCAAGCAGCAGGAAGTAAAGGTGTCCAAAGCGGAATGGGATACGGGCCAGTGGAAAAGTGACAACTATATCAGTGAGAGCACAGAAGGCCAGAGTGAGCAGAAAGAGCAGGAGTCAAGTGAGGTGAGGAGAACCCCTGAAACATGGGACCTGGACTTTTACTCAGTTTAGGACATGCCATGGACGTGCCCAAGCAGGAATACCACGGGCTCCTAGTCTGTATCTTATCTTCAGCCATGACACTGGCTAAGACAGTGATCTCCCACTTTACTCATTGAGAGAGTGTGCCACTATTCCTAGGGTAGACGAGAAAAGGACATAACGCAAGATAAATAAATTGTAGATAAATAAGTTGTCGAAGAAAATGCTAATGATAAGATTAATAACATTAAATTTGGCTTGTTCTTATAGAAGCTACTCGCCTGAAAGGATTGGGTTTTATAGTAGTTTAAGAATAGTTAGCTATTGTTTAGAATAGGTTTAAGAATAGTTAGCTTTCATCCCTTCTATCTCCTTGTTTGTAAAAAATTGTTATTTATTTTTTTAGCTCACAAAAGAAGTTCCAGGATATGGCTATAACAACAAACTCATCTTGGCAATATCTGTAACTGTAGTAGTGACGATTTTGGTTACACTTCTCTGTCTCATTGAGGTAAGGACAATAATTCATTCAGATTCAGAACCCACAAACTGAGAATCAAAGCCACCTTTCCACCTACTACTACTTGATTCTTCTCTTTAGTCATGAGGACTGAGATACACTTTGTTCTTTTACTGAAAAGTATATTCCCAGGAGTTTTTTTTCTTTTTTTCTTTTTTTCTTTTGGCTACATTATGTCTTCATTGCGGTGCGCGGGCTTCTCATTGCGGTGGCTTCTCTTGTTGTGGAGTACGGGCTCTAGGCACGCGGGCTCAGGAGTTGTGGCGCACGGACTTAGTTGCTCCGCAGCATGTGGGACCTTCCCAGACCAGGGATCGAACCCGTGTCCCCTGCACTGGCAGGCGGATTCTTCACCACTGCGCCACCAGGGAAGTCCCCACAGGATTTTGAAAGGAGCTCCACTCCCAGGAGATCTCTTTGGAATTGGATCCATGATAACAAGCCATTGGACTGTTTTGACAAGTTAAGTTTATAAGAAGGCCAGAGTTGACATGATAGTAAAATTTCTTCAACTCAAAAACTATGCTGATTTGATGTACTCACCAGTCACTCTCATTCTACTGTTTATTTCTTTCCTTGTTGGCTGAAGTGATGAGAGACATACGATCTCCATACTCATGGAGCTATCAGTCACCCTGGGAGGGCTAAAAGGACATGCCTAAAAGATCAAAGTGTGATCTCGTCAAATCCTTAGGTTTACTTAGCAGCTTGCTTCTCCAGTGTATTAGGAATTGTGTAGGTAGGTTCCATTAAAACACTGCAAGTAAAATCCTGCAGCAGGCTACCCTAAAGCATGTCATATTTATAGTAGCCTATTCCTGGAGCTAGCCTGTTTATCTTCTGTTCAGTTACATAATGGTTTATTACTTTTCCCAACAGGCAGTGGCTAACATTAAAAGAGTGACTTTAATAAGCTGGCAATCTTGATTCTACCCTACCAGTCCCACCTGCTTTATTTACCTTTTCTCTTGCTATGGCAGCCCTCCATTGCAGCCAGAGCAGCTCCTCCCTATACGCGGGTTACACCACGTCCGTGCCTGCTGTTGTCTGTGCCTTTGCCCATCTAAGATTCCCTGATGTTGCTTTGCCTGTGGAAGTCCTATGAACCTCTCAAAAGCCAGCTCAAGTTCAGATATCTTTCTTCATAAAGCCTTCCCTGCATACTCCAGCCCTCCTGATCCTAGTCCTGTGAGGTTTGTCACCATTTCTTAGGGGCCATAGCAAAGCAGTCCCCTTCCCTCAGAGCTCACAAAAGTGGGAAGCAGTTTTTTAAAAGGCAGCCCCCCAAGAGAGAAACAGCAGGGTTAGCACATCATGGCGCTGAGCAGAGATGTGTAAGGACCAGTGGCTTCCTGGCCTATCAGACTTGAATAAAACCTGACATGATGTACTAACTTCTAAAGAGAAATGTGTCTATCTGCAGGAGGGTTGGTCAGTAGTGAAAGCATAGAAAAGGTGAGGAGAGACCAACATGGGCAGCGCCCATCCTCACATTGCCCGAGAGTAGAGATGGCACCTTAGGCAGCAGAACTGAAGAGTCAGGCCCGCTAGCCAGGCTGTGCCTGTTGAGGAGATGGATGGATCCAGCTGCCTCAGGCCTTCCCATTAAATTCTGGATTCGGCTGATTCCTTTTCTAATTCTGTTGTCACCAAGTAGCCTTCGATTGTGTGATTGTGCTTTAGTGTGCCACGGAGGCCTGTCTCCACAGAAGGTAATTCTCTGATTGTGTAGACACGGATGCCCTGTGTGTAGAACAGATGTATTTCTCATTGTCAAGTAATAATTTGGCATTCTGATTTTTGATCAATCCTGTGCTATTGATAAAGTGAGACTGCCACAACAGGAAGACGCGAGTTGTCTCTTGGTGAGGAAGAGTATGATTTCTGAGCCTAGGAGGCTGGGGACTAGCATGGGGTCAGCTTGCTAGTCATTGGCCATTGCCCAGACTGTCCCCTCTACATCTCCAGGTGGCATGTGGCCTTTTGCTTTTTTAGAATTTCTGTAAAGTCCCCTTTTTATTGTTTCTAACTTCTCTAGAGTTTAACCTTGCATTTGTGTTGTTTTGTTTTGTTTTGTTTTGTTTTGGCCTGCGGGATCTTAATTCCCCAAGTAGGGATTGAACTTGTACCCTAGGCAGCGAAAGCGAGGAGTCCTAACCGTTATTTCCTCTCCCCACTTATATGATAAGCTCTTCGAGGACAGGGGCCATGCAGTGTTCTTCCTATGGTAGACACTAATGGTGTTCAACGGAAGAGAGGTGAGGCGTTATGTCAATTCCACAGTGAGGAATCATGCAACCGAATATTTATTTGAAGTAGCATCGAGTCCAGCAATAGACCCATGTGTTCTTAAGACTTCTGAAATGTCAGGTTTTAATATTCCAATCAGTGGGGGAAAATGAATAAATGGTGATAGACTAGCTGCCTAACTATTTGGGGGTTAAAGAATAGCAGATCCCCATTTTTCATCTTAAATAAACATATTTCCATAAATGTGAAAAAAGACCACATAAAGGTATTAGAAGGAAATAAAAGCAGTATTTTTATAATCTTTTATAATCTTCAGAGCCTGATGCCACAAGCAGAGCCTTTGATATAGTCCACCATCTTGTCTGTGACACCAGCTTAGCACTGATTCATGCCAAGCGTAAGATGAAGAGTTTTCCATATATTGTCTGATTTAATGCCCACAGTTCTGTGAGGATGATATTACTATCCCTCCTTCATAGATGAAGGAGATCAATGTAAGGCCCCAGTGGCCAAACCAAAAGCAGAAGCCAGTTTTACCCGACTGCAAAGCTTGTGCTCCCTACTCCACTCTTTTGTCTTGTCTCCTTAGAGACAAAAACACTGGAAAGATTCGAAACACTGAAATTCAATGAAAACCAGTATTTCTTTACTATAAAGAGTTTTTTGTTTGTTTGTTTGTTTGGGGGTGGCGGGGTTTGGCCATGCTGTGCAGCTTGCGGGATCTTAGTTCCCTGACCAGGGATTGAACCTCGGGCCACAGCAGTGAAAGCGCCAAGCCCTAACCACTGGACCCCCAGGGAACTCCCAAGAGTTTTATAAGTCAACAAGAAGAAGACAAACAGTCCAGGGGAAAAGGGGGCAAGGGCTGTGCAGAGTAGGAGGTGTGTTGACAGTCTGCCACCATATCTGCCTGTCCTCTCCTCATGGCTCATGTGGGGTGGCTTTTGTTAGCCAGGCCTTTGTCACCTCATGACGTAAAAGTAATCTCTAATATCTTCTTCAAGTACTTTTGTAATCTGTCTAGAATTTGTTGTATTTGTTTTTTAGTGTGGTTGAGGCAGGGGATCTAACTCCCCCCCCCCCTACATGAAGATCTAATTGTTTTCAAATCTTTCACTGAATGGTTTATTCTTTCTTCCCTGGTCTCATATACTATCTTCATCTGGACTCTATTCTGTGATCCAGTTATCTTGTCCTGTACCAGTACCAATATCACACTGCTTAATTCCAGTTGCTCTATAACATATTTTATATCTGGTAGGGCAAGGTCCTACTCTTTGACCTTGTTTTTCATACATTTCATAACTATTCTTACACATATTCTCTACCAAATGTCAGCTGGCCAGGTTTTATTTAAAAATTATTTTGGATATAAATGGATTGCATTGAATTTGTAGGTTAATTAGATGAGAATTGACCTCTTTACAACATTCTAGGAGGATGGTATCTCATGCCATGTAGTACTTCTTCTTAATGTCCTTCAGAAAAGTTTTAATATTTTCATCACTTAGGTCTTACAAATTTTTGGTTAAGTTTATTCCTAGGTACTTTGTGCATTTTTATTGATATAGTACACGGGATGTTTCTTCTGTTTTTTAGTGATTATTTGTGTTATATGGGAAAGCTATTGAGGCTTATATGTTGATCTCTTGATTTTGTATGTAGCCATCTTACTCATGTTACTTCCAATAAAATTTCGGTTGATTCCTTTGGTCTTTTTAGGTCCCTCATTTCATATGCAAATGTGTTTGTCTCTTCCTTTCCAAGACTTCGTTTTTCTTTTCGTACCGATTAAGACCTCCTCCACATTGATCGATAGTAGCAGTAATGATGGGCATCCTACTCTTGTTGTTGACTCTAAAACAAGGCTTAGGTTTCGGCTAGATACTTTTATTTTCTTTTCCTACTTCTAAGAGTTTTTATTAGGAACGATCTGTTGAACGTTATCTAAAACAGTCAATAAAATATATCGCCAGGTGCATGCAAGACCCTAAGTTAGGTACTGTGGAAGAGGCAAAGGATTATTAAACAGGGTAGAATTCCTTTCCTTAAAAAAGTTATCATTTCACTGGGTAGATAAGACTTAAAGTAAAAGGGAATGAATAAGGATTTGGAAATAGTTGTAATGGATAATCATGATCATGTTTTCTTTCAAAACAGATTTATTCTCATCGAATTGCAAAAGGGGAAGATAAGAAAAGAAGCAGAAGGTAAATATTGGTCTTTTAAAGGAGAATTTTACAACTAGAGGAGAACTTAGAACTCACCTATTTCAATTTCCTCACCAAAGGCAGGAAGAATGTTTAATTACCCTAATGGTTTACCCTAATTTATTTATCAGCAGAATTAGCTCCCCAGCCCAAGCTGAGTTAGAACAGGACTGGCACAGATTCATCTGCTTTCACTAGTCCTTTAAGGAAAGAGGGTGGACGGGGAGAGGTTTTGGTTGCACTTGTTCCTGCTGGCCTGGTGCCTGGTTCCTAGGCATCAGGCCAGGCCAGAGGCCTTCTAGGAGGCTCTGGGGTAGGGAGGGCCACATGGTTGGGGATTTAGGGGCTGGCCTCACTCAAAGCTGACGAAAGGTAGCACATATGAGTCCCTTCTGTAAAGTGGCAAGAAAACTTCCCTTCTCACCCTACTGTTATTCAGGCCCCTACTCTCTATTCCCTTTATCCAAACCTCATAGAACTTTAACCGGGAGAAACTTTAGACAGTAGTTTGTCTCTTCCTTTTATAATAAGGAAATGGAGAAAGAGAAAGGGAAAGTATCTTGCCCCATGGTCACACTGCTAGTGATTATCAAAAAGAAGAGGGTCCCTTTCCACTGAGGACTTCTCTACTGATCACACTGTGCTTGGGCTGTGAGCTCCGTTTTATGTCACAATTCAGTATACACATACTATATGGGCATAAGTAGTTTCTGAAACTAACTTATTGTGCACTCTGATTTTTTTCTATTCTATTTGTATTCAAAAAGAGTATTTCGTGTTTCCCTGCTGGTCATGGCCTTGAAACTGATTGCGCAATTCACTGACACCTCAGTGACAGCCTGCAGTATGAAAGTCAGAGAGCTATAGATAACTTTGCTAGTTGGGTTCAGGTGTTTACTTGGTGTGATTCAACTTATAGGATAGGATAGAGCAGCCAGGAAAATAAAAGCACCTTCTCCCCACAGCCACACCCCCAGCAAATGCTGCATGTGCGACTAAGTCCGAAGCGGACTGGTGTGAAGCGCATCTAGAGAGTAACGTGTTTCTGCCCAGCGCCGCTCTGCAGTGTTTTCACTGCACGAGGGCACTTGGCCAAGGGCCAAGAAAGGTGAACGGGGCTGAAAATCCTGCCTATACTCCATGCTAAGCCACATGCAAAGGTCTCCCCAGAGACACGGGGCGGGGGCCATTTTGGAGGGACACAGAGAACTTCTGGAAGGCCAGCGTGCATGGAATGATTTTCAAGATCCCGGGTCTGTGGTGATTTTGCTCATTGTGATTATGGACTGAGGTACCCATTTAGTCCTAATAAGACCAGAGATAACACATTGTGAGAGAGATGAAAAATGACATGTAACACTAACTGTGTGTGTTTTCCTCCAAGGGGCTTTTTTCGATTTCTGCTGCGTAAGAGAAGCTCAGGGGAAAGTGAGAGTCAGGTAAATTTGAAGGGGATATAGTACTGTGGCCAGAGAAAGCAGGGGAGATGCTGAATTAATATTTCCCTTTCTGTGTTCCAGGAGGGCTTTTTCGGGAGAAGGCGGCCACTTTGGCTTAGGGATATGTATAGGCCTCTCAACGCCACACGCAAGGAAAACATGGCACAAAAGCTACACGACAGGGAGTCTTCTGATGAGGATGAGATGTACTTCTATAAGGATGTACCATAAATGGTAGGGGACAATTTAAAATTCTCATCTAAAATGAGGAAATAATGAAAACTATCATTGTTCCTTTCAAAAGTAAAAGCCTTGGCATTATTCTTCTTACCCCAGGGAAGTCATCAAAGCCCCAGCAGAGAAGCTTCTGGCTGCATATTGGGTTGATGAAGAGGCGGGTGAGGAAAGTGAGACCGCACACGAGACAGCCACAGAGTGAGCCCTGTTCTGCCTCAAGCCACCTGCAAATTTTGTTTCTTAATATCGGCTTCTCAGCATTGCTTGTAAAATACTTCTTTTTCTTATATTAAACTGTATAAATTCATAACCAAGTCTAACCAGGTGGTAAGGAATTAAAATGTAAATAGTTGAATATTTATATACCAATAACAGGGGCCTGCAAGAAGAAGCAGAGCTGAAACTAGAATCCCTCATGGTAGCCAGTACTTCCACAAGAGGAAACGTGGGCAAAGGAGGATGAGTAGAAGGATGAAGAGGGGCTTCCCTCCCTTGTTTCCCCAGTATCATCAGTCCCTGGGAACTGGAAAACATACCATCCTCAAGGGGCATAGATGAGTAAATCAAATAGCAATTTATTCTGGTGCTCTCTCTCCTGGTTCATCAAGTACCAGTTATTTACAACATGCTCGACCTCCTGCCCATAGAGGACCATCTACTTCTGGCCCCTCTCGTACGGTCATTGGGGTTGCCAGAATATTTGGATCACTGGGCCTCCCTCCACTGTGGAGCCAAGGCCTGACTTTTCTCCCAACTTCTCAAACTCATGTACAGCTGTGTACCCTGTGTACCAAGGTAGGGGGTTCTCCACCATTTCAAGCTGGTGGAAAATTCCCATTGGGTTGTTTTTTTTCTTTAAAAGAAAATCCCAACCGTTGGATAACTAGCAGGGAGGTGCCAGAAAGACAGGGGAAAGAAGAATGTGTGAGAGCAGCCATTGCCCAAGACGGCCCTCCTCAGGCCCTGGCCTCTCCTGACCCCACTGCGGGTCAGCTGTGTGCTGCTCGCCTCCCTCCAGCTCAGCCCAGCACCAAACCTACCCACCTCCTGCCTCCCCCAGCACAGGCCCAGGGCTGCATGATTCCACGTGATTATATAGTGACAGTGCCACCTGTGGAAGGGGACCTAGAGGCAGAGACAAGCCCGGAGTGGGAGGGGTGAGGGAGAGGTCCGAGCACCGCCCTCGTCCCACTCCCAACAAACTGGCTCCCCCCCCTCAGGTTTCCGTTATAAACAGGGCGTGCGCAGGCGCGCGTGCGCAGGCGCCCCGAGCCGCGCACGCGCAGTAAAGGTAGGATGGTGGCGTTGGTACCTTTTGTGGTTCCCATCGTGGGTGACAAAACCTTGCTGGTGTGGGAGCTGAGCTCTGGACCCACGGCCGAGGCCTTGCAAGTGAGCCGAGCCGGGGCAGAGGGAGGGGTGGAGGAAGCCACCTCGCGCCTCAGTAACTGGGCGCCCCGGGGTACTGCTTCAGCACCTCATCTGCCTGTGGTCTCTGCTGAGAGGAATCTTAGTTCTAGAGCCGACCTGAGTAGTCAGCTCGCCCCCACAGATTTTTGAGAGATAGTTCCCAACAGCCGGCATTGCCTCCTAATGCTTCTCGAAGCTTAGGATTTCAGAGGGGAACCTGTTGCTGAAATGAGAAGTGTTTGGAGTTGCAGGATCACCACAGTTGCCTGCGGCGAAGGGCTGGGGGAATAGAAAGGAACGGGCGGTTTGGCTTCCTGGACGTGAAATTTCCTGCACTTACGTAGCATGGGCCCACCCTACAGCATTCTCTGTTCACAGTCTTCTCCCAGTTTGGCCTTCTGTATTCGGTCTGAGTCTTCCCAAACGCAGCAGTGGCCGGTCCTGTGTTCTATGCCATCATCGAGGTTTATTCAGCAAGGGATGCCCACAGAGCCCAAAAGGCATGCGACCAGAAGCAGCTTTTTCAGACATCTCCAGTGAAGGTGGGTCCAAATGTGGAATTCCTCGCTCTACTGGGATGAAGTGCTGAATTTAAAACTAATAGGCCATCGGGAATTCCCTGGCGGTCCAGTGGTTAGGACTTTCACTGCTGAGGGCCCGGGTTCAATCCCTGGTCCGGGAACTAAGATCCCAAGGGGGGGAAAAAAAAATAAAAGGCCAATGTTTGTACAGCACTGTGGTGTACAGAATGCTCTCAGATGCACTGCTCCACTGATCCCCCAGTTCCCCAGTTCTTTCTTTCTTTTTTTTAGATGAAGAAACTCGAACTCAGGATGGTTAAGTGACTTACTTAAGGTTTATGA